>NC_081180.1:184279080-184404080 GCF_029867415.1 Vicia villosa
TGGGTTTTACTGCCAGCTCATGCCTTTCAAAATCCTAAATGGGAGACTTGATTAAAATTGAAATGAAATGTTTGTTTGTTTGAATGTGGTAGAGTAGTAAAAATATCTCTCTATGGAGATAAGCTATGTCTATCTACTGTATAAAAGATTTGACTTTTAGCTGGCTTGTATGAGGCCCAAGCTTGAGGCTTTTTGATTGATTAATTAATATTATTGACTCTGGGAGATGACTCCACTGGGAATTAATTACAGGGTATTTTTGTGTTCTGTACAAAGCCCAGAATTGAGGCTGACTCTACTTAGGGAGACTCTATTTGTGTGCCTTGTACAAAGCCCAAGGTTGTGGCTAACTGTTGAGGATAATTGAATGAATGACTCTATTTTATGTGCCTTGTACAAAGCCCAAGGTTGTGGCTGACTCTAGCTAGGGAAAACATTATTTTCTGCCTTGTACAAAGCCCAAGGTTGTGGCGGACTCTTAAATAAACTGAGTATGGATGACTCTATGGGGAAAAGATCCTAGGTGTTAGGAATCTTTGACACATGAAAGTATGGTTTATTTGCCTTGTACAAAGCCCAAGGTTGTGGCTACTGAGTGATGAAGAACTCACTGGGGAGACTCTATTATCTGCCTTGTACAATGCCCAAGGTTGAGGCTGACTCTTGACAGGGGAGTTTTATTGTTTGGGTGCCTTGTATGAAGCCCAAGGTTGAGGCTAACTGTTTTTGTTGGTTTTGACTCTACTGAGGAGGTTTTATTTATTAAAAGACTGTTTTTCTTTGGAAGCTAACCCTTTCCAGGGATTTGACTCAGCTGGTGAATTTGTCTGTTAAAAGACTGACTTTATCATGTTTTTTGGAGGCTGACCCTTTCCAGGGGTTCTGACTCTTTTGGGGAAATTATCTCCTAAGAGAATGAAATTATTTATTAATTAATTTTGGAGGCTAACCCTTTCCAGGGGTTTTGACTTTTTAGACAGATGTTGGAGGCTAACCCTTTCCAGGGGTTTTGACATTTTAGACAGATGTTGGAGGCTAACCCTTTCCAGGGGTTTTTATTAAAATGAATGGCAGAAAGATTATCTAATGGAGACTTCTTGTTTAAAGCCCAAGATGAAGGCTGACTCAATGCTGAGGATGACCAAACATGGATCCTAGACTCTGCTAAGGAAGATTGATGAAGATGAGGGTGACAGAGACTGTCCATGTCTCTCATTCCAAAAATGTACTCAATGTGAAATTGAGACAAACTTAGCTTGTTTAAAGTCTGGTTTTAAATTGGAAGAAACTCACCAGGGTAGGCTAAAAGGTGACTAAAGACCTGTTCCTATGTTTATAAGAAACCTGATGGGTCCTTGTATACAAGCTCAAGAGGAAGCTGGAAATGCTTTTAAGAAGCCTGTGGGTCCTTGTACAAAGCCCAAGAGGAGGCTAATCGAGGGTCCTTGTTATAGCACAAGAGAAAGCTATGTAGTTTTGAACTTATTTTGGCTCTAAGCAAATGGGTAAGAGGTTTCACCGGGAATAATTCCTCTTTGGGTGGATGTGTCCTATTATTTGGATTCTAAGGTTTTTACCAAGATGTTTCACCGGGAATAATTCATCTTGGGGGTTTGAACTACAGATCTCTAATTAGGAAAGAGCCTTCACCGGGAAGACATTCTCAATCCTAGGCCATATTCCTATAATATATATATAGTTTAACTGTCCTAAGGTTTATACTCAAACGTAGTTCTAAACTAATATATGCACAATTTATATTTGACAGTAATTTAAATAAAGACTGTAAATTGAAAGCTTGTAAAGCCTAACCTGGATGGAGTGGAGGCCATTGAAGAAGTATGTACAGAGCCTTACCAGTAATTTTGTTGTTTTGTTGATAACAGTTGAATATATATATGATAAACAGTTAATGGTTTTTTAAAACAGAAGAAGTGAAGATGGACAAAGGTCACATAGGTATCTGAAGAGTTTCACCGGGAATAATGCCCTTCAAATACCAGAGGAATGTTTTGAAAACAGAAAGAAGATTTTGAAAATACAGTTTTTAAAAACAAGCTAAGAAGAGAAGGTTTTTGGGACTTACACTCTATTAGAGGCCCAGTACTTTGCAGTACTGGTGATAAAAGCAGTTGAAAATGATTTGAAATGATATAAGGTTTTGTTGTTTGAAAACCTTAATCATCCGTTTAATCGGAGATTGATAACAGCTTTGAAAATTGACAAAAGTCAACTTAATTAAAGTAAAAATAAAGATTTTTACTTAATTAAGACCTAAATAATTAGGGTTTTATCATAAACTTATTTACAAAGTGATTAGGTTAAAATAAAGTGATAATATATATTTAAAGTATTTAAGAAAACACTTAAAACATACTATTTTAAACCTAATTAAAAACTCAAGAAATAAATAATATTTTTATGATTTTTTTGACTATTCACAAAATAGATATATTAAATAATAGGTGTATAAAAAATGAAGTGAAAATGATTTATTTTGATAGGTTAAATAAATATGTGAAGTTGTGAAGAGAAATGAAAGAAATTAGTGTTAAAAAAAATAAGTTTTGGCCCTTGGAGGGTTTGAACCCACGCCCTTGAGGTTACCAGCCCAAAACAACACCACTGAGCCAACGCGCGCTCAGTGTTAGTGACTTGCCTTCATTTGGTTATGTTTCAAAACAAGTTGTAAATCTTTGAAAAATAAAAGAACCAAAAAGTCTGGGGCGAGGGGGATTCGAACCCCAGACCTTTGGCATGAGGAGACTAAGAGCGCATGTGTGGCCACTAGGGCAAGTTATTCAGTCGTTAATAAAACGCACACCATTCAAAATAAAATAAACTCTCCCCTGAGAATTCAAATTTGCGCGCCACCACCATCTTCATCTTCAACCTCAAGCTCTCCATTTTTGAAATTCTGAACTTACTCGTTTCTCTGAAAATGGAGATCGTGAGGATGATAGAGAGCAACTGGGCTTGTATGAACGATCCCAAAAGCTTCCTTGTGGCTCAGTGATGCTAACTGAATGCTTGTAATGACCTCAAACCTCCTGAATTGTTCTATGGACCTCCCTCGATTTCAGCTTCAAGTGAACATGGAGGGTGTTGATTCTCGAGTTACAGATGAGCTGCAGCCATCTGGTTAGCTTCACTATGACCTGAGGAGTGTGTCTGGATGATTGGCTTGCCTTGAAACCTTCTGAATCACTCCATGGACCTCCAACTGCAGATGCTCCAAAGTGAGAGAAACAATGGTGTTCCTCCACCTACAGAAGTGATCCAGGTGCTTGGATCACCTCAAATGACCTCCCTTGAGATGTTAGAATGCTCACTTCCCAAAGATAAGCTCTGGTTTGAAGAAATCGATTCTTCTTGCCAAAGAACTTTGAAAAACAATGAACAAGAGAAGAGAAAGAGAAAGCAAGTAATATGGTTGCTTTGGTGTGTTTTTCTACTGAATTGTGCTCTCCTATTTATAGGCAAATGTCTCAGTACTGAGTGAGAGAGTGAGCTTGCTTAGTGAAGCAAGTTTGGTTTCTTAGCCATGAAGAAATTTCAAAGAATATCCAAGTGTGATCATTGCATTTTCGAGCCACCTCCCCTATCCATTGATTCTATCTGATCTTGGGGGACAATTCAGATGCAAAGTGAGCTCTAATTGGTTGATGAGAAGATTCCTTGGGTGATTCATCAATTTGCCATAAATTCTCAAATGTAATCATTACATAATCACATGTTCTTGTTTTAGGAATCTTCTTCAATTATCATGGCATGGTGAAAATGAATGCATGGCATGTTTGCAGATGTATTATGGGTCATGTAGCATCTGAATTTGAGGTCATGTGCACAAAACTTCAAAGTTCCAAAATGATGCATGACCTATAATTTCACTTCATGAGGCCAACTTTGAACAAGCATAACTCTTAGCTCAAATTGAATTTTGAGAAGGTTGAACACAATTTGGAAAGCCCTAAACATCTACTTTAAATCATTAGTTTATGTCTTCTTCAGAATCCTTTGGGAAATTTGTGAAAAATGAGGCCAAAGTTGGAAGAAAACTAGTGTTTATGAGGCCAAGTGTTTATGACCTAAACTTCAAAATTTCCAAAACTTCATAAATGGTTGATCTTTTGAAAAAAGTTCCCTTGTAAGATGTTGTTTTATTTGGCAAGATCTACAACTTTCATGTTGGAAGTTTTTTGAGTTGTGTAGGTGAAATTTTGAGATCTCACCATGCCCTCAAAAACCCTAATTCCCGACTTTTCGCTCCTTGATGAATTTCTTTGAATTTCTTTGGCCAAATGACTTTGACATCCATATATTGATGATATTGATCTTTGAAAGTCATTTTTTGACCAAAAACCTTAAAAGTCAATGATGATCCTTCACAGTTGACTTTTTCCTGACAAAGTGAATTTTTGGGCTTTTGTGTAGAAATAAGATCTTCTCCCCAAATGGATGATATAAATGGATTATATGGAGGTAGTAGAGATCCTTGAATCATGTCTTGAGTTTTGGATTCATGCCCTGATCAGAAGTCAACTATCTTGGTGAATTAGGTCAAAACCCTAATTTGTCGACCATGTGAAAATAATGACTGTAGACTTTGAATTGAAGTGTAATGTCCAGTGGATCTTGTCATATGAGTTATTTGAAGATGATTGATGTCTTTGAATGGTTTCCTGGGGCTTTTTAGGGTTTCCCAAAAGTGATCCCTGATTTTAGTCCTTGATAGGTTCAAAACCCTAGTCTGGTGACCTGAGTAAACCTGTACTCATATGACTGGATGTCTAATCAATCATAGATGAGAAAAGTGAAGTTTTTGAGCCCCATGATTGTATTAGAGACTAGTCTTTGTATTGATTGATCCTTTGCCTGAGCTTTCTTGTCTTTGAGCATCCTTGATTAGGTACCAGATGGAGAAATGACTGCTCTGGGTACTTGTCTTGACCTGATGAAAAATCCTGAAGATATGTCATCTCAGGGGGGTCAAAAATTAGGGTATGACAGTGACGTATGATATTTTGGTTGAAATAGCGAAGTAAATTAGACGGTAACGAATATACCGCAAAGTGATGATTATTATGACTTGAACTGTAAATATATTGTTTATCATCACCCTGTTTATATTGTTTGATATCTCATCCCTTTAATTTTTTCGCCGTTACCTATATACTGGTAACGTGCAGGTGATAGCTTGGATGAAGGTTTAGACGCCGTGAGTCAAGTCGGTGGTCACTCTGATACGTAAAACTTGGGGGAATAAACGCATGTTTTAATTATTTGTTACTTGCTGAATTTTTAATGATGTCTTATTGTGGAATTGTAGCTTAAAGCTATACGGCGAAGATGTTGTGATTAAATTGAAAAATTGTGAAGTTTTGTGAATTCCGCTTCGAGATAAAATAATTATTTAATGAAGTGATTTTGAGAATTAAATTAAATGTTATAATTTGTCCGTTTTAAATGTATGTGCAATGTATCTATGTGAAGACGTGAATGTCGTATATGATTTAAATGAAGAAATGTGACATCTCAATTGTTGATAAAGTTTTAGAATAACTCTTATTTTTCGTTATAATTACCGAATAATTTATCGTGTAGAATTGGGGTGTTACACTTTTCGAGATTAAGAGAATAATATATATCTCGGGATAGTAGAATAAGACTTCTTAGAGTTATTGTGTATTTTGAAGTCCTCTAAGAATATGTTATACTTTATAGTACGCGCAAGAATATATGCCAATATCAGATTATATAATTGTGTACACATGCACTCCCACTGATCCAATATTTATCAGAGTCCACTAGTATTAAATACTCCAATTATACTTAAACAATTAATGGGATACTAATTTGATTTTATTTTAGTGCAAAATTATATAGAGAATTGTTTGTAAAATATATATTCATTAGAATTTTACAAACTCAACCATATATTTTGCACCTAAGTAGAATATATCATTACTTAGATAATTTCACATGAAAGAATATGATGGTCATATAAAGGAGGTTTACCATCATTTAGTTGAAATCAAATCATGTTGGGAATTTTGTTGTGAATTAAGACAAAATTCAATATCAATTTGTGAGGCAAAGAATAGTAGCGACCAATATAAATGGTCTACAACAATAATAATTTGTACACAGATAATATAACAGAATAAAGCGAGAAAAAGACGAAGATTTATTTACCCAGTTCGGTCAAACGATCTACTGTGGGGAAGAGAGCCGCTCTCCAATTCACTATACTCAGAAAGTTGTTACAAGATATTACAGATGAGTTACAAGGAAATAGCCTTCGCAGTTTCCAAAGAACAAATCCTATTTTCTATTTTCTACCCAAGTGTTTCCCAACCTCTCCAACTCTCAATATAAGAATCACTTAAACCCAAGGTGTTTAGAAGTTTTTGTCTTTCTAAGTTTTCCCTTGGAATTCCCTAAACTCTTAATCTAAGCTCTAAGATCGTCACACTAAAATAACAGAAGAAATACCTATTTATAATAGCCAAACTCCAACAAATCCATAACAAATCGCAAAACATATCTCCTTAATTGTTAGTTATAATATCTCTAAAATATTATAAATATCTTATAATATCTCTTAGACTATTATAAATATATATCTTATAATATCTTTTAGAATATTATAAATATATATTTTATAATATCTTTTAGAATATTATAAACATCTTATAATATCTTTTTATATTAATTTATATGATTTTCAAATTAATATAAAATATTCTAACATTAATGAATGGATCAATGAACTGAACCGACTGAATTCGATACCTGTAAATCGCTCGAACCAAATTATTTTTCGACTTTCTAATTTTTGGCAATCTCGAAACATGTTTTCTTTCTCTTCATCAACAAAGATTTTAAGGCATACTTCAACAAATTTTTATAATATTAAATATATAATTATATACAATATTTTATTAAATCACTCAAAACTCAAATGCTACAATTATAATCACACACATTTATGAAACATGTTACACGCAACGAAAATATACGAGATTTAATTTTAACTATTATTGAGGATATACCACAAATAGTCATAAATTTTTATTAATAACATGAGACTATAATATCCTCAATATAAGTCTCTATAAAATAATATTATATAAATAGTATTTATTTTTCATTTCTATATAATTGACACATTAAATTCTCTCAATTGATAGAGGATAATAGTTGAATTATTAAATTAAAAATTTAAAAAATATTTAAACAAATATCCAACTATTTTCTCTATCACACAATGATCATATGAAGAAACATTACACCGATAAGGTATGTCCATCACTTACCTAAAACATAGAGAATTGAAATTCATTTTAATGAAAAAATATTTAAAATAAATTATTGAATTTTATAAAATTAAAATATTACGTGTCTTTAAAAGAAAATATAACAACAATGTACAAATATTATATCACCAAAATTTTAATACCGATAGAGTATTCGAATCATAATTTACATAATCATAAATCACAAGTACATTGAAAAACAATTTATATTAATAATAATATACCGATATGGTATAACTATTATCAATATAATATTCTATCATAATTAAAATTATTTAAATATTTTATTAAACAAAATTTATATAAATATACCTACGATAGGTGAGTTACAATCATACGAATTCAGAATATTTATTTTTTATTTAAAATAGGAGAATTTATATAATTGTATCCCCAATATGTGAAATTACAAATGAAAATTTATTACATAATTATTTAAAATACAACTCTCAAAATAATAAAATTTCTAATATACTTGTCGTAAAAACTGTATTTTATTTATTTATTTATTTATTTGTGTATATAACAAGAAATCAATAAAAACAAATAGAGAGTTTTAATTTTAAAAAACAAAAAATAATATGAATTTTATAAATAGATAATTTTGAAAACAATTTTTTTAAATGCAATTATATTGTAAGTCATAAAAATAATTATAACTAACCTCACCGAGAATGAGACATGCATCCTTAAATATTATAGAGATAGTGTGAGCATTGATGAGTTTAAAACTTACAATATCATCTCAAAAGTTCACATATTAACATAAATCATTATAACAAAATAAAAATAATAAAAAATTCATACAATTCAAGGATAATATATCCAGAATATTAATAAAATCATAATTTAATTTTCTTAAAATAAAATACATATATTAAATTAATGTATCAATCATGGAATAAAATCAATTTCTATCATATCGTGCCAAAAAATAGTTATTAAGTATAACTGATTTTCATGTGTCCGATCTAATTAAATCTCATGATGGCAGAGTAATTTTTCAACCCTTTTAAAACTAATCTCATAAAAATAATCTCAATTTCATATATTAAAATTTTAAAATACAATGAGATCTTATTCTTGTTGAGATAATATCATCAACCTTATATTCCTAAATAACTGTTAATTAAATAATTGATCTTTACTATTCACAGCCTACTAAATATCTTAGAAGTGAAGAACACACATTTAGGAATGCAATATTATTCTATAATTATAAAAACAAAATGATGTTAAAAAGGATAGTAATGATTATAGATATATGGCAAACACATCTAAAATTAATTATCATTGTAAATTCACACATATTTATCAAGATATGGTGCATGTTGAAGGGTTCCTTTTTTATCTGTGTTTTACCTGGATTAGAGTTTGTAAGATGGTAAGAAAGGGTAGACCGGCGACCGTAGCAGATGGATGGACGACGATAGGCAATATGAAGAAGCGGACACCGAAGGGGGGTGGTTGGGAAAGGAGCATGAAGGAAGGGGAATCTAAAACAACCACATATTTTGTAACAGAGTTCGCTGATTACTGGGAAGCCAGAGATCTATTCCATGAGTTCAAAGGCTTGGGAGAGATAGATGAGGTATACATTCCCAACAAGAAAACTAGATGGGGAAAGAAATATGGCATTGTCAGGTTCTTCAACGTTGACAATGAAAAACTGCTAGAAATAAAATTGGACAACATCTTCTTAGATGGCAAAAAAATCTTTGCCAATCTACCTAAGTTTCGAAGAAACCCCAGCCCTCAGAAGCGCCTAAACTCCAGGCATCACGACGGTAATGCAAGAAACGACTGGCATAACATGGGCTCAACACCAAAAAAATCACATAACCCTGCAAAGAGGTACGGGAAAGGATTGTCTTATGCAGTGGTTACTAAGGGAGACGCTACTGAGAAAGGCGAATCTTTGATCGCTTGTCTAGACTTTGAGGTAGGAGTGGATGATTTAGCAAGATTTGAGAAGGCCCATGTAGGGGAAGTCCTATTACCATGCACAACCTATGCCATGCAAGACATCTTGTACGCGGAGGGTCATTTTGATGTAAGGGTTATTCCTTTAGGTGTAAACCTGTGTATTCTAGAAAGTGTATCGGAAGGAGCTCTGGAAGCGATGCAGGAAGCAAACAAACCTTGGCTGAATCAATGGTTCAGGGTGATAAGGAGATGGGAAAGCAAAGACATCGATAAAGAGAGAATAACATGGATAAAGTTATTTGGAGTTCCTTGTTTTGCTTGGAGTCGCACCTTTTTTGAGTTTATCACAAAACAGACAGGGGTGATGGTTCGTGAGGACGCTATAACGGCCAGGAAAGACAAAATGGATGTAGCAAGAATTCAGATTCGAACTAAATCCTTCTCTATGATCAGGGAAGAGATTAAGGTTCAAATAAATAAGGAGGTGTTCAATATTCTAATGATGGAGGAAGTTCAGGGGCCAGAGGAAAGCTTCATAAGCAGTACCGTAAACCAGCTTGACCCAATCTGCAACAATTCTTTTATGAACTCGGTCAACGAATCTGATGATCTTTCTGATAGCGATTGCGAATCTGAATTTGTGCCGGAAACAGGCGAAGAGGTACCGGAGGAGGACGATCGGCCGACAGTGCTAGATGAAGCGGTGCCTAGAGGAGGAGTCACTCTACCCAATAAAGGTGAAAAGGACAAAGCGATGGCTGCTAGCATGGTCAGTTTTGAAAAGTCATCTGACAAAGCAAAAGATCTGATGGTAAGTTGTCAAAAAGGTCTTCAGGAGGCGCCTGCGATAAGACGTTCCAAATCCCTGGGAAGTGAAAAGGTCTTAGGTGTCAGTACTAGGTTGGAGTTACCCAACGAGAGAGAACGGATGGACATCTTTACTGGGCCGGTTTTATTGGGCCCAAGCAATGGACTTTTATCCTTTGATGAGGCTTGTCTCAGGACCAAGGCGCCAAAGTTTAAGCCCAAGAAACTGAAAAAATTGAAAGACTCAGGCAGCCCAGCTGAAGTATCACAATCCTATTTCGCCTGTCTCAACCCAAATTTCAAGCCCAATTTGAAGAAACCCGTTTTTCAGAAGAAGGATATGGTGGAGAAGAGCATCGAAGGTTCTACTTGTAGATGTGATTCCATGACTGATTCAGATATCATCAATTGCAATAACAGGCTGATGCTGAACACAAATTCTAAGATCGGGACAACCATGAAAGATTCCCTGATCAAACTGGGTCTAACATGTGTGGGCTCGGAGGAGGATATCCAATTGAAGATTGATGAAATGGAAGCTAGGGATAAAGAAGGACTAGCGGTCACGAAGGCGGATATTAGGACTGTGAAATGATTATAGTATCCTATAATCTTAGAGGAGGAGGCAGTAGGATTAAAAGAAAAAGGGTAGGGACCATGCTGCAATCAGGAAAAGTTGATGTGTGTTTCCTTCAGGAAACAAAATTATCCAGCTTCAATCTCAAGTTAGCTGAAGAGTTGTGGGGAGCCAAGGATGTAGATTGGACTCACCTTGATTCAACTGGTGCTTCGGGCGGTTCTGCTATTTTGTGGAGGAAAGATAGCTTGGAGCTCCATTCTAGCTATAGAGACTTTGGTTATGTGGGAATGAAGGCGGATATCAACGGTATGCTTGTTAACTTCATTAACGTTTATGCCCCCTGTAATTACATCACCAGAACAAGAGTGTGGCGTAGTATTATTCGCAGGAAATTAGCATCTTCAGGGGAAGAATGGTGCGTAGGTGGAGATTTTAATACTGTTATGTACAAAGAGGAAAGGATTGGGATAGGCACTGGTAGCTTCAGTAGAGACTCTAATGATTTCTGCAACTTTGTAGAAACAATGGAGCTTATCGATCTACTGAGTGTTGAAGGGAGGTTCACATGGTTCAGTGGGAATGGGAGATCAATGAGTAGATTGGAAAGATTTTTATTGTCGGACAAACTAATAACATAATGGAAGTTTGTTAACCAATGTGTGGGAAAACGCTGCTTATCTGACCATTGCCCTGTTTGGCTGAAAGGTGGGATCTCTGACTGGGGACCCAAACCGTTTCGTTTCAACAATAGCTGGTATCTCAATGAAAACTTTAAGTCTTACGTCACAGAGGAATGGAGAAAATTGAACTATAGAGGAAGAGGTGATTACTGTGTGTATGAAAAATTAAAAAGCATTAAATCCAAACTGAAGGACTGGAACAGAGATGTTTTCGGATGGATCGATCTGAAAATCAGCAACAACATTGATGACCAAGCAAGACTTGACCAACTGTTAGTTGACAACATTGGAATGGACGCGACGGAGACTGTGGAGCAAAGAAGGAAGACGATCGAGAATTTATGGAAGAATCTTGAGATCAAGGAAAACATGCTAAGAATTAAATCTGGGCAAAGATGGTTGAAAGAAGGCGACCACAATACAAGCTATTTCCATAACTCTTTGAAATCCCGCTGAAGGAGGAACTCTTTAACCTCTGTCAAGACGTCAACAGGGACGGTGGAGGGAGTTAGCCAAGTCAAACACCATGTTTGGGAACACTTTGCAAACTTTTTCAAGGAATCCTATGATCACAGATCGATTCTTGAGGGTATAAGTTTCAACAGGTTAGAGGAGGTCACTGCAGCAAGTCTTGAGGCTCCTTTTAATGAACTTGAGATCAAGCAGGCTGTGTGGGACTGCGAAGGGAGTAAAACACCTGGGCCAGACGGTTTTACGATGGAATTCTTCAAGAATCACTGGGACATCCTAAAGGAGGATTTAATGAAGTTTGTTTCTGATTTTCATGCTAAAGAGACTCTAATTAAAGCCTGTACATCCTCCTTTATAACTCTGATTCCTAAAACTCCAAATCCGCAGAATCTATCAGAATACCGCCCTATCTGTCTCGTCGGGAGCCTCCTGAAGATTCTGTCAAAACTGTTGGCTGCAAGGCTTAAACTAGCGATTGATCGGCTCATATCAATTAAACAGTCAGCCTTTATTAAGAAGAGGAATATCATGGATGGAGTGGTGGTGGTTAACGAGCTTATGGATTTAGCCAAGAGGGACCGTAGAAGCTGTTTAATTATGAAAGTGGACTACGAGAAAGCCTATGACAGTGTTAGTTGGAACTACCTTCGGTTTATGATGAAAAGCATGGGGTTTGGCTGCAAATGGCAAAAGTGGATGGAGGCGTGTGTTTTTGTTAGTTCCATGGCGGTCATAGTCAATGGAAGTAGCACAAATGACTTCAAGGTCGAACGAGGGCTTCGGCAAGGAGACCCTCTATCTCCTCTTCTGTTTGTGATCGCAATGGAAGGCTTAACGCGTCTCATGGAGAAAGCTGTGGAAACGGGAGACTTCAAGGGATTCCAATACGGGGACAACAATTTTGTCGACATTTTGCAGTTTGCAGACGACACAATCATTTTTGGCGAAAGTGATCATCACAATCTCTGGAGCTGGAAGACTATTCTGAGGGGATTTGAACTTATGTCTGGCCTTAGAATTAATTTCCGCAAGAGCAATATTTATGGAATAAACCTCCCTGTAGCAACAATGCAGCAGATATCCACGTTCATGTCGTGTGGGATGGGTTCAACTCCTTTCAATTTCCTTGGTGTGATGGTAGGTGACAGTCCTAGAAAAGCCGCAATGTGGAGGGATGTGATCCGAAACATAAAGAGCAGACTGCAGTCTTGGAACGGGCGTTTTCTCTCTATAGGAGGGAGGGTTGTATTGATAAATTCTGTTCTGAATGCAATACCTTTATATACCTTATAGTTTTACCGAGCGCCGAAGAAGGTGATCAAGGAAATAATAAGTATCCAAAGGAATTTTCTGTGGAAAGGTGTGGAAGGGGAAAGAGGTATCAATTGGGTTAAATGGAAAGATGTATGCAAAGCAAAAGAAGAGGGTGGTTTGGGGATTAGAGATATCGAAACCATGAATATCTCTCTTCTAATGAAGTGGAAATGGAGAATTTTGACGGAAGAGAACACGGTTTGGAAAGATATTTTGAAGTATAGATACCATACTCCCGAGGTAAAAATGTTTGTGAACGACGACAACGTGATGAACAAAAAAGATTCCCTGTGGTGGCGAGACCTACAGCTGATCAATGATTGTGCATCATCTAAAGGTGAAATTCTGGTAAGACAGAACCCGGATGTCATATACGATGTCGTGACATCTGGTCTGTCATCAGTTTAGCTGAGGCAGTACATACAGATCCCTCAATTATTTATTACTTCTAACATCCAGAAGTCTGGAAGTGTTGGAATCACCGAGATTCTGTGTTAGCACAGTCATTAAATCACACACTGATGTCAGGCACGATGTTATGACATCCAAACTGAACTTACAAATAAACAATGCAGAAACATAAACAACACAACAGAATTGTTCACCCAGTTCGGTTCAATCAACCTACTCTGGGGGCATACCAAGCCAGGGATGAAGTCCACTATTAGCAGTAATAATTCAGAGCTAAACTCCCAGTTTACAACTCCTCACTTAATCACTACCCAATGACCCCTCTACCTAGGTTCTCCCTAGATATGGAATATCTCCATTCCACTCCCAATCATACCAATGATGTCTAGCAGTCAACACCTCAGCCACTGCATCGACGGCTTAATTACCAACATTCAAAACACACAAATAAACATATCTTAGAGTTGCTTCAAAGTTTCCTCCAAGCACACAACTCCACTCATTGCTTTACAACTTCTGAGTGAATAAAACAAACCTCTTACCTACAGGCTTCGAGGCACAAATCAGTGACCTTCCCACAAACCGGGAGGTTCACCTACACGGCTAACCCTAATAGTTACATCTTTCTAAACGCCGGCTAGCTACCTAAACTAGGTTACAAAGTTTCCTATTTATAACCTATTCCCAACTGGACTTGGGCTTACAATCACAACATTATTTGCTGTTACAAATCACAGAAAACTTTCTGCTAAAAACAAGGTCTTCAATCATAAGTTTCCTAATTTATCTTCATAATTGGAAACTGCATAATTCTCCAATATTCTAATCTTAATTCTCTTGACCTTTAAACCTGCCACATAGGATTGCATAATATTCCAAAGAATATTCTGCATCTTTTAAAACCAAAACTGAATCTTTATATTCCAGCTCAGCAGGCGCGTGACAGCTAAATATAACAGTAACTGCTGTCAAATACTGATGTCACAGAGCATGTCGTGACATTCCATGTTCTGCATAAATTACAGCAAACAGTATTCTTCACTTCAATTCTCAGCTTCTCACATATCAGGGTGCCAAAAAGACAGCCCATGATTTGTTCTATTACTGATGTACAATCAGCACAATCTTTAGTTTCCCAAAATAAAGACTGAGATAAATAAGGAAACATCATAGAAATAGAATAGAAAATGTAGCAGCTACTGCTGTCAAACACTGATGTCATGACGTCGAGCATGACATCCAACTCACAGCATGTATTAGCTTACACAACCAGAACCTGCATAACCTTTAACACTACACACCACATGTCATGACCTTAGTCAAGACAACAGAATACACATGAATGTTTTACCACAAAATGCAGCCAATCAAAACATCTACAATCTCCCCCTTTGGCAAATTTTTGGCTAAAACATTCTGTCACCACAGCAGCACAAAAACAACTAGCAAACTACCAGTTATGCAGAATTGCTAAAGAACATCAAAACATCAGACCTGCTGAATAAGTTCCACAAGCTACACTATCACATAACATGAACAAAAACAACTTGTTCAATATGATTTGGGGTGACAATCTCTTCTCCCCCTGTTTGGCCATAAATGTTGCCAAAGCAACGTACAGCTCCCCCTTAAAAGTTACTCTGCATGACATGACCACGACACACACAAAAAAAAAAAACACCATCTGATAATCTTTAGATACCACTTCGCCACCAGCTTGATTAGAATACAATAAGTCACCCTCAATGGGAGATCTATATTACAAGATGCACTCTTTCATAGATAGCTCATAACTTCTACCACAAGCTCCAAGAGATGAATAGAAAACACCTCCTTTTTGTCTTCAACTTATTACTCTTCTGCCCAAAAGTAATTTGTCTAAGACTATCCTCAAGAATAATCAGCTGCCATATGTTGATTATCTTGATCCTTCGAACCCACTTCTGAGATGAACCAAATGTCAACACATTGTGTTTTAACATCTAGCTGTTGAATTCAGCTCCTTCTTCTGCCACTTGAAAGAACTTCCTCCCTTTACAGAACCAGAGTTCAATGCTCTCATAGACCTGATTGTGAAACCAAGTTTGAGTACGCAACCTCCATCCTGCAGTTATGCAGTTATGTCATCAAAGCTCACACTTTTATGAATCCCTGCTTCTTTTCCAACAACATCAGACACTCTGATGCATGAGTCATCAGAAGGACTAGTTAGAGACTAATCCTCTAGCTGTACCAAGGATGCCACTTCCTTGAGCAAAGCTATTTCCATGATGTCAAGAATACTGCCACTTGTTCTTGACTTCACAGTGTGCATTAGCCAATGCACTTTCTTACCTAGATCAGAAATAAACTGATCCAAGTATCCACCATCAAGATTATGATGTCTTCTTCTTCTTGTGCACTCCAAAGCTGAACATGTTTCTTGCCAGGAAACCTTTTTCAGTGATCACATGCTTCTGCTGCCACCAAAGAGATAGATCTTAAAACAATTGCACTATCCTTCCTGTACATGGTCTTGAAGAAGAGATGTTCCAACATCTTTAAGAACATCAGTTATCTTGAACTTCCAAGGATAATCAATTAAATACTTGTACTTTGCACAAATAACAATTGATCTCAAATCCTTTCCCAGTTAGATTCACCCTTAGGAAAGAGAGAGATGAATCTTTCCTTACAAATGTGTCACACAACAACCAGAACCCATGTGACACCGTTCAATAGCCAATTAAACACAAGGCTGAATCAGACGTGGGGAGGTTAACCAAATCTCCCCCTCAAAGAAGCAATCATGGAAACTCCACACAGCTTATCCATGCATTGTACATAAAAGTCTCATTATACAACATCCCTACTAGAGGCAACTAACTTTATGAGTTATACCTATACATACTTCATACACCAGTTGAGGATACTATACTTACATAAACCATGGTTAACAGAGATACCATGCAGCGGAAAACAACTAAAATTTATCCTCAATAAACCTCAGGCCTAAAACACTAACCTTTGCATCAGTCAGCTACACATCATTCATGATTAAGGGATAATATATGCCATATCTCAACAAGGTTTCTGGAACAGATTCACTTATGACATAACTCCTGAAAATACCTCAGATTCCACACAGTAATCTGACTCCCTTGAATCATCACACAATATTCAAAACCATATTTCACTATGCACGATACACAGTATTCAGTTTTCAACACTAACTGTTCTATGGTTAAGAAAACAATTCACACATCTGGTTCCTTTGATCAAAAGGACATACCAGATACAAGCTCATCTTTGGATTTTCATAGAGGTCTTGAAAAGAAAACCTGAATGAATCCTTTTACTTGCACTGAGCTCTACTTCCAACTCCCATAAGCTTATGCCTAAACAAACTGACATTTGGGATGGAAGGTTCAGTTGATTGTATTCTGACCAATCAACACAAAAAGCAGATGTCTCCTCTTCCAGATCAGGAGTAGGTTCCAAACAAATGTACTCACACTACATAAGTTTAGCACCAGAACATCTGTTCTTCAACTTGTAGCTGCATACCAGTATGCCATCAGTTCCTTCTTCTTGGAACACACAATTCTTGACAATCTTGAAGATCATCAAACAACTTTGCAGATGAATATGAGGAACACTGATCATATGAACCTCTTCAACCTCAATAACCATGCCTTTATGAGTGGACTTGAGAAAAAATCTCAAGTATCTTTGACACTTGTACTAAAGTTGAAAACAATCTGCTACAAATTCTGTTGAAAACCATATAACCTTAGAGATCTTCCTTCAAAGATAGGATTATGCATCAGATGCTATGCAGCAGAAAATAGCCATATATCAACAGAGATTACACAATGCTTACTCCCAGAACCAGTTGTAAGCATGACATCCAAGAATTGCAGCTGAACAATCCAACAATATGCTTGCTTCTTCTTCAAGCAACACAACAAGACCTAACCAATATTCTGACCAGAAAGAAACAGATAAGCACAGAGAATACCTTATCATTAACTTCACTCCCGCATGAAGGTTTTGACAATCTTCTTCTCTGTACCTTGCTATATGCTGAATAAAACACCCCAAATTCTTCACTCCCGCATGAATTATTTGGATATCAGTAACACCATCTTCCTTTGCCAAGAGAATACACCTGTTAAGGTCAGTTTGGTCCAGTCTTCCACACATAGGTCCATCCTCCACTTCTAGGGACCATTCAATATGAACATGAATGTTCAAACAAACAACTACCTCCAACAACCAGAAAGTATCTCCCATGGATCTCATCCAGAAACAGACAGGATGCCTGCTCTGATACCAATTGAAATTCTGGTAAGACAGAACCCGGATGTCATATACGATGTCGTGACATCTGGTCTGTCATCAGTTTAGCTGAGGCAGTACATACAGATCCCTCAATTCTTTATTACTTCTAACATCCAGAAGTCTGGAAGTGTTGGAATCACAGAGATTCTGTGTTAGCACAGTCATTAAATCACACAATGATGTCAGGCACGATGTTATGACATCCAAACTGAACTTACAAATAAACAATGCAGAAACATAAACAACACAACAGAATTGTTCACCCAGTTCGGTTCAATCAACCTACTCTAGGGGCATACCAAGCCAGGGATGAAGTCCACTATTAGCAGTATCAATTCAGAGCTAAACTCCCAGTTTACAACTCCTCACTTAATCACTACCCAATGACCCCTCTACCTAGGTTCTCCCTAGATATGGAATATCTCCATTCCACTCCCAATCATACCAATGATGTCTAGCAGTCAACACCTCAGCCACTGCATCGACGGCTTAATTACCAACATTCAAAACACACAAATAAACATATCTTAGAGTTGCTTCAAAGCTTCCTCCAAGCACACAACTCCACTCATTGCTTTACAACTTCTGAGTGAATAAAACAAACCTCTTACCTACAGGCTTCGAGGCACAAATCAGTGACCTTCCCACAAACCGGGAGGTTCACCTACACGGCTAACCCTAATAGTTACATCTTTCTAAACGCCGGCTAGCTACCTAAACTAGGTTACAAAGTTTCCTATTTATAACCTATTCCCAACTGGACTTGGGCTTACAATCACAACATTATTTGCTGTTACAAATCACAGAAAACTTTCTGCTAAAAACAAGGTCTTCAATCATAAGTTTCCTAATTTATCTTCATAATTGGAAACTGCATAATTCTCCAATATTCTAATATTGATTCTCTTGACCTTTAAACCTGCCACATAGGATTGCATAATATTCCAAAGAATATTCTGCATCTTTTAAAACCAAAACTGAATCTTTATATTCCAGCTCAGCAGGCGCGTGACAGCTAAATATAACAGTAACTGCTGTCAAATACTGATGTCACAGAGCATGTCGTGACATTCCATGTTCTGCATAAATTACAGCAAACAGTATTCTTCACTTCAATTCTCAGCTTCTCACATATCAGGGTGCCAAAAAGACAGCCCATGATTTGTTCTATTACTGATGTACAATCAGCACAATCTTTAGTTTCCCAAAATAAAGACTGAGATAAATAAGGAAACATCATAGAAATAGAATAGAAAATGTAGCAGCTACTGCTGTCAAACACTGATGTCATGACGTCGAGCATGACATCCAACTCACAGCATGTATTAGCTTACACAACCAGAACCTGCATAACCTTTAACACTACACACCACATGTCATGACCTTAGTCAAGACAACAGAATACACATGAATGTTTTACCACAAAATGCAGCCAATCAAAACATCTACAAAAGGTATATCCGCTTCTGATCTTTTCTCGTGCAGGGTAAAAAACGGCTCAAAAACCTCCTTCTGGTTCAGCAAATGGATTGAGAACCAATCGCTTTCCGAGTCTTTCCCGGAACTGTATGCGAAGGCTGTTAATCCCTTCATGACGGTTGCTGAAGCTGGCCATTGGGAAGAGGCATTATGGTGTTGGGATGTGGATCATTGGCTCACCGAATATGACGAGGATGATGAGTTTTTGATCCAAATCATGGTAGATATGCTGCATCAGTTCCAGCCAGAGCAGCAGACAGAAGATGAATTCAAGTGGGCGGGTGATGCCGAGGAAGAATTCACGGTAAAATTGTGTGCTCACACGATAAAGAAACGTGATACTGAGAATATGGTGGGGATTCCTGTGAGAAAAACTCTGCTTGCTATGTGGGATATCAAGGCTCCATCAAAAGTGAAAATTTTTGCCTGGAGATTGATATTGGATAGACTTCCAACGAAAGATCAATTAAAGAAGAGAGGAATTTTGGATACTGATCGGGACTGTTGTTGTGTCTTTTGTTCTCAGGAAGAGGAGAGTTCTAAACACCTCTTTGATTCGTGCCCCATCACAAGAAACATTTGGAGTAGAGTTGGAGGGTGGTTAGGTAATTCTTGCAATCTCTCTATAGAGGAGTTGCCTTCTTTCTTTACTGTTTCTGAGAAAATTAAGGGTGTAGAGGAAAGATTAACTTTAGGAGTGATTTGGTTAGCGGTGGTGTGGAACATTTGGAAGATGAGGAATGCAATTATCTTTAATGGTTGTAGTTTCAATTTCGATGACTGCTATAGCGCTATTGTTTTAGCTTCTTGGAAATGGTTCCGTCTAGTTAATTCTTCTTCTACATCCTGTAATTTTCATTTTTGGAACATTTTACCTCTATCCTGTATAAAGAGGTAATTTGTATGTGTGTTTTCTCCTTTTGTGATTAGTACCATTACTTATTGAAAAAAAAATACAACAAGATATGGAAAATTGATAGACTAACGGATAAATGAGAAGGTATACCTTTTAATTCCATTTAACACGGTATTAGGTTAAGAAAATTAACATAATCCTTAATATATTAAAACACAATACTTAATAAATTAAAACACAATACTATGTACCATTTTAAGCGTCTAAATGCAATCAATTCCCGCCTAAATCTATTTATTTAATATATTTGCATTTTTTTTTATCTCAACCATATTTATTGGAAAGAACAAGAACTTTTGTTCGTGTATTCCCTTCTTTTTTTTTATCTCAACCACTTATTCTCTTTCCAATAAATGTGATTTCGATATTAATTATTAATTATAATTATAAATTATAATAAATTGTAAACCATTCTCATGGAGTTATTCTATATTCCTTTTTTATCTCCACTTCTTACACTTTCATTCTATATTCCCTTTTTTATCTCAATCACGTATACTCATTTTCTTTAAGCGACGTTCAACTCCTAAAAAAATTGAGATATCAATTCATTATTATTAAATTGATTAATGGATTAGTAAATAAATTTTTCATTTCATTAAATTATAATAATTAAAAATCTATTTCATCAACCATTTATTATATTATTACTTTTTATTACTCCCTATTTTATATCAATCATTTATATTCTTTCTCCTTTTTATCTCAACCATTTATATTATATAAATAGCTCAATATTTAAAATCATGATTTAATTTATATTCTATATTCTTTCTCTCAAATTATATTTTGTAAATAGCTGAACATTTAAAATCACTTAATTATTTTTAACAACATATTTAAAAAAAACTTTGATGTTTTTTTTTGACAGAAAATAAATGATATTCATTCAAATCGATAGAGTACATCGTTGCAATACAAATTCAAAATCGCCAAAAACAAAAAGGATGAATATGCGAACAAATTCACAGCATCCATGTTAATAGCATAAAACGGCAAATTGCATATGCCTACAAATATTAATGTATTAACTGTATTGAGATGTCCGAAATATTCATGCTTCCGGATCTGTAGCGTTGACGGCACCAAAGTCATTGATTGAATCTGCACTAGATCGAAACTAATCTTTCAACCTGAAACAAATGAACACCGCACAAAAACGGAAAACCAAAATACCCGCACAAAGACGAGAAATCAAAATACACCACAGAAATATGGGAAATCAAAACAAACGATGACCCACGAAATCACAAAAAAAGACAAAAAGAAAAGGTGTGAAAATCACTTATTTAAGTAATAGATAAACAAAAACGATTTGGAGGGGTGATTTTGGATCAAAATTGATCCTAAATCACCCCTCTTTGAGAGAGAGGAAAATATTATATATTTAATGTTTAAAATTTTGATATTCTTAACTTAATTATTTTTAACAACGTATTTAAAAAAAAATTTGATATTAAAAAATATTATATATTTAATGTAAGTAACAATTTAAAATTTTGATATTCTTAAAAATGTTGTGTTAAAAAAATGAAAATTTTATGACGTTATTTTATCAAAAAAACTATCTAAATTAATTTATTATTTAATGGAGCCATTCTATATTCCCTTTTTTATCTCAACTACTTACACTATTTATATTTTATTTATTATTCTCTTTTTTATCTCAACCATTTATATTCTTTCTCTTTCAAACAAATGTGATTTAATTTATAGTCTATATTCTTTCTCTCAAATTATATTTTATAAATAGGTCAATATTTAAAATCATGATTTAATTTATATTCTATATTCTTTCTCTCAAATTATATTTTATAAATAGCTCACTATTTAAAATTACTTAATTATTTTTAACAACGTATTTAAAAAAACTTTGATATTAAAAAATATTATATATTTAATGTAAGTAACAATTTAAAATTTTGATATTCTTAAAAATGTTGTATTAAAAATATGAAAAATTTAAAACTTTTTTATCAAAAACTATCTAAATTAATTTATTATTTAATATTTTATTTTAGTTTATTATTAAATATTATAAAATAAATATTGACAAAATTTTATCAATAATATATATTATTAATCAATTTAATACAAATCAATCAATCATTTATTTATTTTTCTTCTCTATAAATACATCTTAATTATATATTATTAAATTATTTATTTATTGACATATCAACTTAATAATTTATTTACTAATCAATCAATCATTTATTTATTTTTCTTCTCAATAAATATAATTTAATTAGATTTTTTTTTAATAAGCAATTTGAACCTAGCGATTACTATTAAGCAATCATTTATTTATTTTTCTTCTCAATAAAAAATTTAATTAGGAATTATTATTATTAAATTAGGAATTATTATAATAGATTGTGATTTTTTTTTACTAATACAATCCAATAAGTTGTTATGTGTTCTCTTTTTAATCTCAACCATATTATTTCTTTTTAATTTAATTTTTAGTAAAAGCATAAGATTTCTGCATTTATTGCTCAAACGATTCATTGAACGAAAAACTCTAAAGTTTACCTTCTCCACCATTCTTTGAATCTAACCCTTCATTTCTTCTCCATTTTTAATTTTAATTCTGCAGTTTTCAACTTTCAATACAAATTCCAAAAACTCTACCAATTATCTGTATTTATTGTACCTATTCACATTGTCCTATCATGATTTAAGTACAAATAGATCCAAGTTCCACATTTTTTCTATATTCTCCAAATTTTATACAGAAAGGTTACATCAAGATTCTTCAAACTTTAGGTATAGAAAATGTGCATTGGGAGTTCTTAACCCACATATATTTTCACGTTTTGACTTCCTTTATATCAATTAATTGTCTAAATTCTTTTGCACTTTATGCAGAATGACTATCAGTATAAAGATTTTGCACATTACATACATATTGTGTAAGTTTGTTTAAATTACTATTTTAATTCACTTTCAACATATGTATAATGAACTAGGTTATATGTCATTATCAGTGTTATAAAAAGTTTTACATTCTCTTTTATAGTTATTCTTTTTGCTTTCAAGTTTCAAAGATTAATTTACTCTATTTTTGTTCAATTGTAGGAAAAGTCAGAGAAGGATAATTTATGTTTTATGTTCTTATTGCATCAGTGGAATGTACTTTTTTTGTTTTGTAATATGAAAAAAAAAATATGTTTGTTATTCTCATTCATTTATATTTTTATATAAAAATATAATATATATCTACAATTTGTCCCGTGCATCTCACGGGTAGAAGTACTTAGTTTACCTATGAGATTAAGTTTGTATGGCGGCGGCAAAATAACCATATAAAATTAAATTCATCGCCGAAGCAGAGCACACATGAAGCATGCAATTTGGTTGGCAAATTGCTCAGTAAAATCACAAAAATAAACCACTTTTGCTCATTATAGAGATTGAAAATAAAGAAAAGGTGGCTAAATAGTGATACGGCAATGCATCCACCATATATAATATTAAAACAATAATGCAACATCAACGATTTCTTAATACAATTGCTTATTGAATTTTTTTTTTTACAATAATCATATATGTATAATATATGTAACAATAGGGCTCTGATACTAATCAAAGAATTTAATTAAATACGATAAATTCAAATTATAATATATTTTAATATTATAGAGTAATCAAGAATAATTATAATATGTATACTAATTAAAAGATTTAATTAAATATGATACAAACAAATTATAATATATTGTAATATTATAGTAATTAAGAATAATTAGTAATATGATATATATAAATTATAACATATTATAATATTATAAAGTAATCAAGAATAATTAAAACGGTATACTTTGTAGGATTTGAGAAAGTGTCGTCAGAACGGTGTACCTATCTTCATTACGGTTTAGGGTTTTAGAATATCTTAATTTTAATGGGAGAATACTTAAATAGCTAAACGACTAAGGATAAAGACCTCTTATTAAATTTAACTGAATGGTCCAATCCATCATAGTGCATTTAGACACAAAAATCAATCAAATAATTTATTAATTAATAATTAATATTTAATAATATTAATTATAAATAATTAATTATTTCAATCTATATTTAATTAATTAAATAATAATCTAATAGATATTTTGATTTTTGTAGAAATATTCACAAAATAATTGCGAATCGAGAAATCATGTACACATTGATATTTTTCCTTTTATCTCGTTCAATTGTTTAGGATCAATCATATTGTTTATAAACTGGATAAGTCTATATTGATCCACCGTGAAATTTGAACCTATTTAAAAAAAAATAATTAGAAAAAGCAAATCGAAAATTAACCATACTTCTAAGAGAAAAGAAAAAAACTATGGTGGTGGCTTCTATCTTTTTCACATAGAGTAAGAAATGAAAAAAGTAACAAGATGGAAAAGCATTACGAAATTAAACCTTACATTGTCCACCACAGATTAAATTAACTCATCTTCCACTATAAATTATTTACACTAAAAAATTAAATCTTACAATTGCACGAACTCTTTAAATTGCCCTTTTACTATAAATTATTTACACTAAGAAAATGACATTTAAGTAATCAAGTAGTAATGTTTGCATTTTCTATTCTCATCTTCTATTATAGCATGTCATATGTCCAATTTCAATAATCTACTATATATCTAACTCTTTCCAAAAATGACTCCCTCTCTTGATTAAAATTTCAAATCTCTCTCACATTTCTTTTTCCCACACTTTCTCACTTTGATTTTAATTTTTTTCTATCAATTTATTTATTATCACTAAAAACACTTATAATTTATTTTTTTAATTTTAATAAAATTAACAATTTATTTTATCTCACGTGTCACTTTAACACAATATGTATTTTATTTTAATAAAAAATTGCCTTAATTTGAGCGACAAAATCTTTATTTTCAATTATTACTTTTTTTTCTTTCTCCATCTCACGATTCATTTTTTCCTTCTTTTTATATGATAATTTAATACAATTACAAATTTAATTGATTATTGTCCATTTTATGTTGAGAATTTTCTCATTAATTAATATTTTATTAATTCATACTCAATTCAAGATGAAATAGAAAGCAGAAGCGTACCTTTAGGATCCATATAATTTCATGAAAAGATGATGATCTTGATAGGATAAATGAACTTCCAATTGTAGATTCCTTAATTCTTTAGTTTCTCTTCTAATGGGATAAAGAGAATAAATATTCTATGAAATTTTTCTTGTAGTGTTTACGATTAGGGACCATAGCCCCTTTATTTATAAGAATTACATGTCCTTTCATGAAGAGTCGTGTTTATTCAAGTTTAGAATCTCTTGCTTATTCAAGGTTTCTTATTTCAATTTTACCCATCACAAAAATAGAAATAAGACTTTTGATATCTTCACAATATTTTTCATGATAATTACATCCTTAGCCATAAACCTTACCTTAAATAGATCACTTTAATTTGGCTAATTAAATAATGGTCCTAACACATTAATTTATTACATGTATGACCCAAAATATTCTAACAATCTCCCACTAGTCATATATGTATCCTTATAAATGTGTTAGACTTTATGAGCTCAAAAATTTCCATTATAAACATTGGATATATCCTCATTTCGTCCCTTAATTACATCAATATATAGGACTAAAGAGGTTTTCATTATATCAATCATAATTAAACCCATCAATGATCACAAATATAATTAACAACTAAATGACATAGACTAATCATGAATTATGTAGCATAAAAATCACATGAAGGTGATCAATACATGTCAATTTTCAACTGGTCCTCCTTACTTTAATGAAATCAATATTATCATACAAAGTGCAATGAACTGGATAACCAAACTTTATTTCTGATCAGAACGTAATAAAATATATGACTATGTATATATACTATCAAAACATAGAACATACATAACAACAATGACTAACTCCCACTAAACCAAAAATCCTTTAATCGTATAACACCCATGTGAGCAACGTGCTCATGAAAGGCCTTGGATGAAAGTCTCTTTGTCATAGGGTCTGCTATCATGGAGTTTGTCCTTAAATGTTCTATAAAAATTTGTCCACTTTGTACTCTCTCCTTTTGCCAATTATAATTTATCTTAAATTGCCCAAATTGTGTAGGAAGAGATATTAGCTAGCACCAAATGCACGAGTAATTCATCTGACAACTCAAGCTTTTGTGCCTTAAATTTGTTGGAAGCAATATTAGACATTTCCATAATATACTTTCTTATGATTCCTTTGCCTTTATACTTTATAGAAATCAAACTTTGAAGAAGTGTGCTTGTTTCCACTTTATCGCTTTTAGCAAAGCACTTTTCAATTTCAGCAAGGAAGTCTTTAGCACTTGTTATTTCTTTAGATATAGTATCCCTGAATGCCTATGGAATGCTACACTTTATGATCGTAAGACTCATGCGATTAGAGCGATCCCACTTCTCCTAATTTTCCTTTCATTAAAGGTACTGAAGTCTATAGGAGAAGGGACTGATTTATCATTAATGCAAGGTCAAGATTCATACAGCCAAAAACAGTTAAAATGTTTTCCTTGCGGTCCTTAAAATTGGAACCATTAAACTAGAACTAACAATTTGAAATAAATCATAAATAAACTCAAATATCTAGTGCACCATCAATATCAAGTCTTTGGACAATAATATTAATTGCTAGTGATAATCTTGTTATAACAATCCAACATTGATAATAAAACATGTCAAATAATAAACCCCTCTTTGGATTGATTTATCATTCACGTGAAGCCTTAAAATTATCACATGTTTATCATTACAAGTGTGTGTGTATATAATTATGTCAAATATCAATTTTTTTGGGCCAACTAATATTCACATAAAAACATATGCACACTAACATTCAACATTTCTCATGATCAAATCCATAAAAGAATGGTCACTTTGGTTATTTCTAGTCTCAATAGAATCATTTAAAATGTTAAATAACTTTAATTTAAAATTATGACAAATTGATTTAAATTAATTTCTAAAATATATTTATATTCCATATACAATTTCATTAATAATATGAGAGGGATTGTGTTGCTAACATATCTATCCCAAATCTCATTCATCTAAATTCAAGTACTATCTTATACGAGACGTAATATCTTAAAAAGAAACTCAAAATTGCAATTATAACAATAGTGATGCAAGTTTTAATTTTGAAAAAGTTGCAGACTCTATTTTACGGCGCATGATTTCTACATAATTTTTGGTAATTGCAATTTATCAAGACTTTACATTTATAGTACAAGAAACATTATGTTTACAGTAGCCGTAAATTATATAAGCCAATAAAATTCTTCATAGAATCATGCATCAAAAATTAATTCTTTTATTTACTCTTTAACAAAGAAATTGGAAGGACAAAAGAAAAAACTTCAATTGTAAAATTTTAATTTCAAGATTTCTCAAAATTCAAACATGAATCAAGTATGAGTGGTTCTGATACCACCTGCTGGGAATTTTCTCATTAATCAATAATTAATTAATTTATACTCAATTCAAGATGAAATAGAAAGCGGAAGCGTACCTTTAGGATCCATATAATTTAGTGAGAAGATGATGATCTTGATAGGATAAATGACCTTCCAATTGTAGATTCCTTAATTCTTTAGTTTCTCTTCTAATGGGATAAAGAAAATAAATATTCTATGATATTTTTCTTGTAGTGTCTACAATTGGCGACCATAACTCATTAAATCTCTTTCCCTTCCATGAAGGGTCATGATTATTCAAGGTTTCTTATTTCAATTTTACCCATCACAAAAATAGAAATAAGACTTTTGGTATCTACACAATATTTTTCATGACAATTACATCTTTAACCATAAACCTGAAGGATAGAAAAACACTTAGAAAGGGGGGTTTGAATAAGTGTAGTTTAAAAACTTGAATGATAAAAACAATTTGCACAGTTATTTTTATCCTGGTTCGTTGTTAACTAAACTACTCCAGTCCACCCCCACGGAGTGATTTACCTTACCTGAAGATTTAATCCACTAATCGCAACAGATTACAATGGTTTTCCACTTAGCCCATAACTAAGTCTTCTAGAGTATCCTGATCACAACCTGATCACTCTAGGAACAAATGCTTAGACACAAGCTAAGACTTTCTTAGAGTATCCTGACCACCACGTGATCACTCTAATTACAATTGCTTAGACACAAGCTAAGACTTCCTAGAGTATCCTGATCAACACTTGATCACTCTAGTTACTTACAAATTAATGTAATCAATTCTAAGAGTATTACAAATGCTTCTGAAAAGCTATAATCACAACAGTGATATTTCTCTTAACGTTTAAGCTTAATCTCACTAATATATTACAACAGCAATGTAGTGAGCTTTGATGAAGATGAAGTTTCTGAGCTTTGAGTTGAACAGCGTTTCAGCAAGTTTTTCAGAATAATTTCGTTCAGTATTGGTAACCTTGCTTCTCATCAGAACTTCATATTTATAGGCACTTGAGAAGATGACCGTTGGGAGCATTTAATGCTTTGCGTATTCCGTACAGTATTGCATTTAATGTTTCACGCTTTTGTCAACTACCTCGAGCCTTGTTCACGCTGTGTCTACTGACGTTGCCTTTAATAGCTTCCAACGTTCCTTTTGTCAGTCAGCGTAGCCTGCCACCTGTACTTTCTTCTGATCTGATGTTTGTGAATACAACGTTTGAATATCATCAGAGTCAAACAGCTTGGTGCATAGCATCTTTTTGTCTTCTGACCTTGAAGTGCTTCTGAGCGTGATACCATGAGAACTTCAGTGCTTCTGCTTCTGAACTCAAGTTCTTCTGATGCTTCCATAGACCCATGTTTTGATTCTGCTTTGACCATCTTCTGATGTCTTGCCAGACCATGTTCTGATGTTGCATGCTGAACCTTCTGAGACAAAGCTTCTGAACGCTGATTTGTGCATACTCTTTATATATTTCCTGAAAGGGAAATTGCAATGTATTAGAGTACCACATTATCTCACACAAAATTCATATCCTTGTTATCATCAAAACTAAGAATATTGATCAGAACAAATCTTGTTCTAACAATCTCCCCCTTTTTGATGATGACAAAAACATATATAAATGATATGAATTTGCGATCAGAAAGAGCAGACAGCTAAAGACAATTACACAGCTATAACATAAGCATGTGAATATGTCTCCCCCTGAGATTAATAATCTCCCCCTGAGATGAATAATCTCCCCTGAAATTAATACTAGAAGAATTTTATAAATAAAAGACTTCCCTGAGTATTTCAGTAGAGACGTTCACATATGCTTGATCTTCAGAACATTCATGACTTCTGATTTCTGCTTCCATAGGACAGCTTCAGAACATTGAATTTCTTTAGATCCTCAGAACATTCACAGCTTCTGATTCCTGCTTCCATCGGACAGCTTCAGAACTTGAATTTCTTTGATCTTCAGAACATTCACAGCTTCTGACTTCTGCTTCCATCGGACAACTTCAGAGCTTGAATTTCTTTAGATCTTCAGAAAATTCACAGCTTCTGATTCTTGCTTCCATTGGGACAGCTTCAGAGCTTGAATTTCTTCTTTCATCACTTCATGCTAGATTGTATCAGAACATTGTTGAATGTACCAGAGCATCATCAGAGCATCTCTACATCCTGAAATGTTACAGAACAAATCTAAACGACAAAAGTCAGCATGAATGAGTCAGAACATAGAATATGTTTCAGAACACATAAAATGTATCAGAGCCATATAGAATGTATTAGAACAAATAGACAAAATGTTTCAGAGCATATTCTATCATTAGAATATCTGAACATCTTCCTTCTTGCTTCTGATTCTGAAGCTTCATAGCACTCAGCTTGCTTCAAGAATCCAAGAGCTTGATTCATCTTGTTGCTTCTTATGTTGATCTTCGATTCCTGAAACAACACATCTTAAAGAATAGAACTTTGCAAGTTCTGTTAGTAATGTGGGGCCTTTTTACCCGGTAACTGATAATATTAATCAGATCATTTATCATATATTTTCTCCCCCTTTTTGTCATAACATCAAAAAGAATATAAAAGATTCAGATGTAGAAAACGACAAAGGAAAGAAACAGAATAATTTTTCATTGATTAATCAGACAGGATTACAAAAGAGGTATGCAGAATAAGCAGATGCAACAAGGAAAGAAAACTACAAAGACCAAAGACTAAGACCCTAGCTTAGACAAAATCTGCGCCAGAATGTCATGAACCCCGTCAGTGCTTGCAGTTTGCCTTGCCATGAAGTAGCGAAACTCAGCATTGGATGCTTCTTGTGCGTCCAAACGAGAAGCCAGCATAGCTTGATTCTGATGCAGAGCTTCCAAGGTCTTCATAAGAGCTGAGGGTTCACCAGAAGAAGAAGCACCAGAACTTCTGCCAACAGGGACAGCAATCTCAGCAGGACGATCTTCTGGGAGGTCTTCAGCTTCTGTACCTTCCATCTCAACATCTGAGTCTGACTCAGGAGCAGCCTCAGCATATTCTGGTTCAGGCAACTCAGAGGCTCCAACTTCCAACGCTTGAAGAATAGCTGCTAGGTTTGTTGGAGGAGTAGGACCAGCAACTTCAGCAGGATAAACCACTTCTGGAAAGACCATGTGAGGAGCAGATGAACCAACATTTTGAGATGAAGAAGCAGCCATTGAAGCAGAATGAACAAATAAGAAGAACAAATTCTGGGTTTTCGGTTAGGGTTTTTAGAAGAGACTAAGAAGTTTTCAAAAGAAAGTATGCAAGAAGAAAGAGAGAATAGGAGCGAAAAAGATAGATGATATGATTTGAAAAGAATATATAGAGACGGATTTAAAATAATATGCAATAAAATTTTGAGAATGAACAGTTACAGAATCAAAAGAAATCAATTACATTAAATGGTGAGTGACGTTAGGAGAGAGAACGTGGTAAATGGAATGATTTAACACAGTTACCTAGATCGGCGTCTTTTCAACTGCATGCTTTTTACTAACCGTACAGACACGCGTTCACCATCCGAAAATAGATGACAACTGTATTTTTCTGAAAGAGCTTTACGCCTTCTAATTCTGATCACTGCTTCTAATTGTCATTCTTTAGAAATGATCTTGTTCTGATAGGATCATCTTTCTTCCCAAGAATCACATCTTCTGAATGAGCTGAAGCAAGTCTAGGTGATCTTCTGACTGTTGGCTCTTCAGAAATCCTGAGATTCTCTAAGGATGCAGCAACTTGATCTTCTGATCCATTGCTTCTGAGACTGCCAGCTTCCGCAGCTTTGCTTCTTGGTTCTACTGCTTCTGATATATCAATATCAAAATCTGCAAAATTCTCAAACTGCTTTGGTTTTTCAAGACCAAGCTTATCATCAAACCTGATATTGATTGATTCTTCTACAATCAATGTTTCAGTATTGTATACTCTGTAGCCTTTAGAGCGTTCAGAATATCCAAGAAGGAAACACTTTTGTGCTTTAGAATCAAACTTACCAAGATGATCTTTAGTATTCAGAATAAAACATACACATCCAAAAGGATGGAAATATGAAATGTTGGGCTTTCTGTTCTTCCACAATTCATAAGGAGTCTTATTTAGAATAGGTCTGATAGAGATTCTATTCTGAATATAACACGCAGTGTTTATTGCTTCTGCCCAGAAATGCTTAGCCATATTGGTTTCATTGATCATGGTTCTGGACATTTCTTGTAGAGTCCTATTCTTTCGCTCTACAACTCCATTTTGCTGTGGAGTTCTAGGGCAAGAGAAATCATGGGCAATACCATTTTCTTTGAAGAACTCCTCAAATAATCTGTTCTCAAATTCGCCACCATGATCACTTCTGACCTTTATGATCTTGCACTCCTTCTCAGATTGGATCTGAGTGCAGAATTCAAAGAACACTGAATGAGACTCATCCTTGTGTTTCAAGAACTTTACCCATGTCCAGCGGCTATAATCATCTACGATGACTAATCCATATTTCTTCCCTCTGACAGATGTTGTTTTGACTGGGCCAAACAGATCAATGTGCAAGAGTTCTAACGGCCTTGAGGAAGAAACAACATTCTTAGACTTGAATGCAGGTCTGGAGAACTTGCCCTTTTGACATGCTTCACAAAGAGCATCTGATTTGTATTTCAGATTTGGGAGTCCTCTGACCAGATTTAGTTTGTTAATCTGAGAAATCTTTCTCAAACTAGTATGACCTAATCTTCTGTGCCAGACCCATTGCTCTTCAGAAACAGACATAAGGCAAGTCATCTTCTGCTTCTCAAGATCTGAAAGATCAATCTTATAAATGTTGTTCTTTCTCTTGCCTGTAAATAGGATTGAGCCATCCTTCTGACTTACAGCCTTGCAAGACTTTTGATTGAAGATTATATCATAACCATTGTCACTTAATTGACTTATGGACAATAAGTTATGCGTTAATCCTTCTACAAGAAGTACATTGGTTATGGAAGGAGAGTTGCCAAGACTTATGGTTCCAGATCCAATGATTTTGCCCTTCTGATCTCCTCCAAACTTGACTTCTCCACCTGGTTTAAGCACCAGGTCTTGGAATGTAGACCTTCTTCCCGTCATGTGTCGCGAGCACCCAGAGTCCAGGTACCATGACATTTTGCTTTTTGTCCTCTTTTCCGCCAAGGATATCTGCAACACAAATTATCTTCTCCATAGGTACCCACAATTTCTTGGGTCCTTTCTTGTTATTTCTCCTCAAGTTCTGATTGAACTTGGGTTTAGCAAAATATTTAACAGGAGGAACAACATGATATTCTTTAGGTTTGTCAGCATGATATTTCTTAGGATGTGTCACATGCTTCTTGGTGTGAACAGTGTTAAACTTCTGTGCATGTGAAGTGAGCCTAATATCATGTGCATGGCCATATTTGAACTGATCATACAATGGCTTGTATGTGATTTTCAGATCATCAACAGGTTCAAATTTATGTGAGGTATCACCCTCATAGCCAAAACCAAACCTTCTGTTTCTAGAAACACCATATATCATTGAAGCAAGATGACTTCTGCAAATACTTCTAGATAAGAACTTTCTGAAGCTCGAGTCATATTCTTTCAGAATATGATTGAGACTTGGAATGGATTTTTCTGTTTCAGAAGGAGATCCACTATCTTTGGATAGATTTAAAACTTTTTCCTTCAGTTCAGAATTTTCCACTTCCAGCTTCTTAGTTTCAAATTCAAACTGCTTCTTCAGCTTTTTGTATTTGATACTAAGATGAGCCTTGAGTTCCAGAAGTTCTGTTAAACTGGAAACTAACTCTTCTCTAGATAGTTCAGAAATTACCTCTTCAGAATTGATTCTGATGTAGATTCTGATCCATCATCTTCTGTAGCCATCAGCGCGAAGTTGGCTTGTTCTCCTTCAGAGTCTGATTCTGATTCTGATTTAGAATCATCCCATGTTGCCATAAGACCTTTCTTCTTATGAAACTTCCTCTTGGGATTCTCCTTCTGAAGTTTTGGACACTCGTTCTTGTAATGTCCAGGCTCATTGCACTCATAGCAGACAACCTTCTTCTTGTCAGATCTTCTGTCACCAGAAGATTCTCCACGTTCAAATCTCTTTGAACTTCTGAAGCCTCTGAACTTCCTTTGCTTGCTCTTCCAGAGTTGGTTTACCCTTCTGGAGATCATGGACAGTTCATCTTCTTCTTCAGATTCTGATTCTTCAAGATCTTCTTCTCTAGCCTGAAAAGCGTTAGTGCATTTTTTAACATTAGATTTTAATGCAATAGACTTACCTTTCTTCTGAGGCTCGTTTGCATCCAACTCTATTTCATGGCTTCTCAGGGCACTGATAAGCTCTTCCAAAGAAACTTCATTCAGATTCTTGGCAATCTTGAATGCAGTCACCATTGGACCCCATCTTTTGGGTAAGCTTCTGATAATCTTCTTTACATGATCAGCCTTGGTGTAGCCTTTATCCAGAACTCTTAATCCAGCAGTTAGCGTTTGGAATCTTGAGAACATCTTCTCAATGTTTTCATCATCCTCCATCTTGAAGGCTTCATATTTCTGGATTAGAGCTAGAGCTTTAGTCTCCTTGACTTGAGCATTTCCCTCATGGGTCATTTTCAATGACTCATATATATCATAGGCAGTTTCCCTGTTAGATATCTTCTCATACTCAGCATGAGAGATAGCATTCAGCAAAACAGTCCTACATTTATGATGAATCTTGAAAAGCTTCTTCTGATCATCATCCATTTCTTGCCTTGTAAGCCTTACGCCACTAGCTTTCACTGGATGTTTGTAACGATCCATCAGAAGATCCCATAGTTCACCATCTAGACCAAGAAAGTAACTTTCCAGTTTATCTTTCCAGTATTCAAAGTTTTCACCATCAAATACTGGTGGTCTAGTATAACCATCGTTACCATTGTATTGCTCAGCAGTGCCAGATGTAGATGCAGGTGGATCTGTTGGAATTTCACCAGCCATCTTTTACTGAAGCGTTTTTCTTTTCCTGAATCTTTTCTAAACACGGTTAAGTGCTTGCACCTTAGAACCGGCGCTCTGATACCAATTGAAGGATAGAAAAACACTTAGAAAAGGGGGGGTTTGAATAAGTGTAGTTTAAAAACTTGAATGATAAAAACAATTTGCACAGTTATTTTTATCCTGGTTCGTTGTTAACTAAACTACTCCAGTCCACCCCCACGGAGTGATTTACCTCACCTGAGGATTTAATCCACTAATCGCAACAGATTACAATGGTTTTCCACTTAGCCCACGAATAAGTCTTCTAGAGTATCCTGATCACAACCTGATCACTCTAGGAACAAATGCTTAGACACAAGCTAAGACTTTCTTAGAGTATCCTGACCACCACGTGATCACTCTAATTACAACTGCTTAGACACAAGCTAAGACTTCCTAGAGTATCCTGATCAACACTTGATCACTCTAGTTACTTACAAATTAATGTAATCAATTCTAAGAGTATTACAAATGCTTCTGAAAAGCTATTATCACAACAGTGATATTTCTCTTAACGTTTAAGCTTAATCTCACTAATATATTACAACAACAATGTAGTGATCTTTGATGAAGATGAAGTTTCTGAGCTTTGAGTTGAACAGCGTTTCAGCAAGTTTTTCAGAATAATTTCGTTCAGTATTGGTAACCTTGCTTCTCATCAGAACTTCATATTTATAGGCACTTGAGAAGATGACCGTTGGGAGCATTTAATGCTTTGCGTATTCCGTACAGTATTGCATTTAATGTTTCACGCTTTTGTCAACTACCTCGAGCCTTGTTCACGCTGTGTCTACTGACGTTGCCTTTAATAGCTTCCAACGTTCCTTTTGTCAGTCAGCGTAGCCTGCCACCTGTACTTTCTTCTGATCTGATGTTTGTGAATACAACGTTTGAATATCATCAGAGTCAAACAGCTTGGTGCATAGCATCTTCTTGTCTTCTGACCTTGAAGTGCTTCTGAGCGTGATACCATGAGAACTTCAGTGCTTCTGCTTCTGAACTCAAGTTCTTCTGATGCTTCCATAGACCCATGTTTTGATTCTGCTTTGACCATCTTTTGATGTCTTGCCAGACCATGTTCTGATGTTGCATGCTGAACCTTCTGAGACAAAGCTTCTGAGCGCTGATTTGTGCATACTCTTTATATATTTCCTGAAAGGGAAATTGCAATGTATTAGAGTACCACATTATCTCACACAAAATTCATATCCTTGTTATCATCAAAACTAAGAATATTGATCAGAACAAATCTTGTTCTAACAAAACCTTACCTTAAATAGATCACTTTAATTTGTCTAATTAAATAATGGTCCTAACACATTAATTTATTACATGTATGACCCAAATATTCTCACATTTTACAATTAAGTAAATCATTTCAAATTTTGGATGTGTATCTAAATATATTTTATATGGTTTCAATTAATTTTTAATCTAAATAAATTTTTTACCAGCACAATATATATTTTATTTTAATCAATAATTCTCCTTGAATTAAAACATAAAATCCTTATTTCAAAATATTCGAATTTCCATTTTCTTCATCTCACGAGTCATTTTTTTTCTTTTTGCATGATTATTGAATACAATTGAGTTTATATAATTATTTTTATTTTACAATTAAGTAATTCATTTCAAATTTACATCTTTATAAATACATTTTATATTGTATCAAATAAATTTTCTATTTCATGGGTCACTGTCAGCACAACAGATATTTTATTTTAATCAACAATTACCTCAATTTAAAACATAAAATTTTTATTTTCAAATATTAATTTTTTTTCTTCTCACTAGTCCTTTCTTTTCTCTTTGTATTTTAATATAATTGAGTTAATATAATTATTTTTCATTTTAAAATTAATAACTAATTTCAAATTTAGATACGTATCTAAATACATTTATATTGTATCAAATAAATTTAACTGTGCGGCATCACGGGTATCTGGCTAGTTTTTTACCTATTAAAATGGTACATTTATAAGTTCAGTGTTTTAAAAGTCGGACTTATTTAGATTATTATTTTCCTCCTTAAATTTAATTTATTAGACAGTGCATATATTTTGTTATTAAGTTTATTTTATTTAGATTTGTATTTTATACTAGAGATTAATTGGAATACATTGTCACTGTAAAACAACTTTACACAGTCATCCAATTATAGATAGTGATTTTAACACATAAGATGAGAGAATTATAGAAGAAGTAGTCATAAAATGATTTAATTATAATTTATTTATTTATATTCTTAATTTCATACTTATGTGTCAAAATCATTCATTCTAATTGGATGACAGTGTAAAGTTACTTTTACACTGCCAATGTATTCCAATTAATCTCTTTATATTATTTTGTTGTGTGTGATGATTATGTTTAGAATTTGAATTTAAAGAATAAATTTGTGAAATTATAATATTTTAAAACCTTAAAATTTTGTAGATGTTGTGATTTTTTTAGAGACAGAGTCATTTGGTTCGACTAATTTAATAGCTATACATTTTTTGTTATAAAGATCGATTTGTTCAATCAAATTATCTGATTTAATCTGGTTTAATCATATACAGTTTTAAAAGTGATCCAGTAGTTTGACCAATTAATCAGTGAGCCAATATCCTCGACAGTTTGATTATCGATCTAATTTTTAAAACACTCTATAAGACTTCCTCCATATCACGCCCTTACTCCTAATGGCTAACACATTATATCTTGCGCCTAAGCTTTTAGATGTTTCGAGGGGTTGTCTTCCCAGGTTATAGTTTCAATTTTTGTTAGAAGTCATTTTGGTATTTATTCTCTGTTCTTTTGTTCCCTATTTCTCCTCCTTTTAGTTTCTAAATGTTCTTTTTATTTTTTATTTGTGTTGCTCTATATGTTTTTTATTTTGCAGGGTTGTTGAGAACTTCTAGTATACTTCTCAGCCTTGTGTAATCCACATCTTTTCTATTTTGTCATACAAAAAAAAGTTAATAATTTACCCTTTACGTTTATAATAAAGATTAATATTAGAAAAAATTTTAATCCTCTTTTCTATATATTGAAATTGAAGGATTTAATAAAATATGATAGATATAAATTATAATATATTGTAATATTATAGAATATTGTAATATTATAGAGTAATCAAGAATAATTAAAACGGTGTATCTGGTAGGATTTGAGAGAGTCTCGTCAGAACGGTGTACCTATCCTTATTGTCGTTTAGGGTTTAAGAGTATCTTAATCGTTTAATGGTGTCGTTTAGGGTTTCAGAGTATCTTAATATTTTAATAGGGAAATGCTTAAATAGCTAGACGGCTAAGGGAAAAGACCTCTCATTGAGCTTAACTGAATGGTCAAACTCATCACGGTCTATTCAGACACAAAACTCAAACAAATAATTCATCAATAATTATAGTGCTTTATAATTTTGATCATAACATAAATAATTAATAATTAATTATTTCAATCCATACCTGATTAATTAAATAATTAATCTAACAATATCTTATTTGGATGACAATAATTAATTGTTAAAAATATTAGTTTTAATGTTAGAATGTCAATAATGACTAAATCACTAATCAATCAAAAGAGAAGTAAATTTCAATGTTGTAGAAATTGTATTTGATAGGGAAGACAAATCATATAAGTTGAAACTCACAACTTATATAAAGAATGATGAATGTTAAGAATAATATGTTATAAAGAATGACATGGGCATATGAAAATGCTATTGATAAACTCCCACTAACCCAAAATATCATAAGACTTACTCATGTGTATAAGTATGCAGTTAGTGATTCTACTAATTAGTTTTAAATTAAGGTCTTAGAATATCCACATAGGTCAAAGAATAGTAATTACATATAAGCATGCCCTATTACATTACAAGAGTAATTACATTTAACCATAAGTATATTCATTACAAAATATCGTACTCGATAGGATTATAAATATTATACCTTTACTTATTCATGACCGCAAGAGTGTGGATGGTGGTGATAGAATAGCACAATATTATTGCATGCTAAGAATTATTGTGCATTTTCCAACAAGAGTGACCTAAACATAATATTATGATGCTTCTCGAGATTAAGAGAAATCTTAGGATAGTAGAATAAGACTTCTTAGAGTTATTTTGTATTTTGAAGTCTTCTTAGAATATGCCATACTTTATAGTGCGCGCAAGAATATATGATAATATCATATTATATAATTGTGTACACATGCACTCTCACTGATCCAATATTTATAAATAGGATAAAGATTTATTAGAGTCCACTAGTATTAAATACTCTGATTATATTTAAGCAATTAGATACTAATTTGATTTAATTTTAGTGCAAAACTAAATATAGAAGTGTTTCATTAGAGTTTTACAAACTCAACAACTTATTTTGCACGTAAATAGAATATGTCACTATTTAGATAATTTCACATGAAAGAATATTATGATCATATAAAAGAGTTTTACCATCATTTGAGTGAGATCAAATCCCTATAATATTAAATATATGATTATATTACAATATTTTATTAACTCACTCAAAACTCAAATGCTACAATTATAATCACACACATTTGAGAAACATGTTACTTAAACGAAAAAATATGAAATTTAATTTTATTTATTATAGAGGGTATAACACAAATAATCATAAATTTTTATTAATAACATAATAATATCTTCAATATAAGTCTCTATAAAATAATATTATATAAATAATATTTATTTTTCATTTCTATACAATTGATATGTAAAATTCTCTCACTTGATAGAGAATAATAGTTAAATTATTTGTTGTGAATTCAATGCCAAAAACAAAGTATAAAACAAAGAAGAGAGTAAAGGACAAGGAAGAAGAAGGACACAAGAATTGGTTATAACTGCTATTCTTTTACTTTCTCTTAGAAAACAAGATTAAAGTTTAGAAGAATAACAAACAACCTCTCTCACCCTAAATCAGGATTTGCTGTGTTGCAATGATGAGAGACTAGTATGCTATTTATAATAAAATCTAACATACTAACTAATGGGCTTTTTCCACAAGGCCCATTACACAAGCCAACTTAACAAACAAGTTAACTTAACAATTAGATTTTAAACACTAAAGCCTAATTTAACATGCTAACAACACTAGCATCTTCGACACCTGCGTGCTAGACCCATCTTCGACTACAACATGCACACTTCGACACCAGTATGTGAACAATCTTCGACTTCAAGCTTAACTCTGTCGAACTGTTGAATCAAGAAGCTACCCTTCGACCATACTAGAGTTCGATCCAATATCTCACAAATCTCCACTTGGATCTAACTCTATAACATCAAGGGAACAACTAGCTTTCTTCATGCAGCTTTATCAACTGCATACAGTTGAAAAACTTGTAACTCGACAATGTCTTGGTGATCATATCAGCAGCATTGTGATCCGTCGAAACCTTAGCACTTAGACTTCTCCACGCTCGATTACTCCTCTAACGAAATGCAACCTCACATCGATGTGCTTAGTTCGCTCATGATATGCTGAGTTCTTCGACAGGTGTATTGCACTTTGACTATCACATTTAATAGTGATACCTCGACCTTGAAGTTTCAACTCCTTCGCAAAACCTTCAAGCCACAATGCTTTTTTCACAGCTTCAGTTAGGGCAATATACTCTGCTTCAGTGGTTGATAGGGCAACAACCTTCTGAAGTGTTGCTTTCCAACTAATTGCAGTGGCAAACATAGTGAAAACATATCCAGAAATAGATTTTCTGGAATCCATACAACCTGCATAATCAGAGTCGATATATCCTTCGATTACTGCTTTACTATCTTCATACAAGGATCCACCATAAATTAGGACCCTGTTCAGAGACCCAATTAAGTACCTTAAAATCCACTTCAATGCTTGCCAGTGGGCCTTTCCAGGATTCGCCATGTACCTGCTTACGAGACTTACTGCATATGCTATTTCGGGTCTAGTACAGACCATATCATACATCGAAGAACCACTTATATTAGCATATGGGATGCTATTCATATAGGCTCTTTCGACATCAGTACTGCGACACTGATTAATACTCAGCTTGAATTGAGGGTTTGTCGGAGTCACAACTGGCTTTGAATTCGACAAACCAAACTTTTTGAGAATCTTTCGTAGATATGCCTCTTGAGATAAGCATAACTTCGACTTCTTTCTATCTCTTCGAATGTCAATTCCAAGAATCCTAGAAGCAGCTCCTAGATCCTTCATATCGAACTCCTTATTGAGTTCAGCCTTCACCCTCATTACATCTTCGACATTGTTGCTTGCTATAAGAATATCATACACATAAAGCAACAAAATAACAAATGAATTACCAGGCCGAAATCTGAAGTAAACACATTGGTCAAACTAACTTCTAACGAAACTTATGCGTGTCATGAACTTGTCGAATCTCCTATTCCACTGTCGAGGAGATTGTTTTAGCCCATATAAAGATCTTTTTAGCTTGCACACATAATCTTCCTTCCCCTTTTCGACATACCCTTCAGGTTGCCTAATCAGGATCGTTTCATCTAGATCACCATACAAGAACGTAGTTTTCACATCCATCTGTTCCAGTTCAAGATCGAGCTGTGCCACCATGGCAAGCAACATTCGAATGGACCTATGCTTCACAACAGGAGAAAACATATCATTGAAGTCGACACCTTCTTTTTTAGTGAAACCCCTTACGACCAACCTTGCCTTGTATCTCTTCGACGTTACTCCTTTAATTCCTTCCTTAACTTTGAAAATCCATTAACAGTTGACTAAACTTGCCCCAGCAGGTTTCTTGATCAGTTCCCAGGTGTGATTATCATGAAGAGATTTCATCTCATCATCCATGGCCTTCAGCCATTCAGTCTTATTTCGACTCCAAATAACTTCCTTGTAGTCTCTAGGTTCTTCGTCCAGAACCTCACTTGCAGAGATTAAGGCATAAGCTATAAGATCTGCATACCCAAGTCTCTGAGGTGGCTTGATGACTCTTTTCGACCTATCTCTCGACAATAGACATTCATCGACAGTTTTCTCATCTTCCTCAGCATCTTCTGCTTCTTCTTCGACTTCATCATGGATATGCAAATCAGCATTTACATGCTCCACCTTAACAGGAATCTCTACCTGTTCTAGCTCTTCGTCATAAGTTTCTGCATTTCGACCAACATCATCAGTTTTCTTAAAAGTCATCTCAGCTTCATTGAAAACTACATCTCGATTGGTGATACATCTCCCGTGACCTAGCTCTAGGCACCATAGCCTATAAGCTTTGACACCTTAAGGGTATCCCATGAACATGCATTTCAGAGCTCTAGGTTCGTCCTTGTCTTGCCTAATGTGAGCATAGGCTACGTAGCCAAATACTCTCAGTTTGTCAAGATCTGGTGGATGTCCCGACCAAACTTCTTCTGGTGTTTTCATATCTAACGCTGTCGAAGGACATCTGTTTATCAGATATGTTGTTGGCGAAACAGCCTCAGCCCAGAACACCTTCTTTAACCCAGCACTAGTCAACATGCATCTGACTCTCTCCAAAATAGTTCGATTAAACCTTTCAGCCAAACCATTTTGCTGTGGAGTACCTGGAGTAGTTCTACGCCTTGCATTACCAGAGGAAGAACAAAAACTATCGAACGCCTCATTGCGAAATTCAAGGCCATTATCGGTTGTCAACCTCTTGACCTTCCTGCCAGACTGATTTTCTACCAGAGTCTTCCAACTTTTGAAATTCTCAAAAGTTTCATCCTTAGTCTTCTGGATGAATACCCATAACTTCCTAGAATAATCATCAACTATGGATAGAAAATACCTTGCTCCTGAATGTGATCGACACCTTGCAGGCCCCTAAAGATCAGCATGGATGTAATCAAGAGATCCATGTGTTATTTGTTTTCCTTTGTTGAACTTCACTCTGCAAGATTTTCCAAGTACACAGGGTTCACAAAAGTTCAGCTTTTCGACTTTGTCTCCACCAAGCAGATTTTGTTTCCCTAATTCGACCAGACCCCTTTCACTGACATGTTCCAATCTCATGTACCAGATTTTTGTCTTCGACAAAGGTTTCGTGGATGCAACATTTGTCGAACCACTTACAACTTCAGCCTCAAGGGTATATAGGCCTTATTTCTTCCCGCCTCTCAAGACTTCCTTCGACCCCTTCATGATTCTTAGGATAATTTTCTCTCCTTGGAAAACATATCCTTTCTTGTCGAATTCACCAAGAGAAAGCATATTTCTCTTCAAATCAGGAACATACCTGACTTCAGTCAACAACCTTATTGAATCATCATGAAGTTTGGATCTCACAGATCCAACACCTACAATCTCGCAAGCTTTGTTGTTTCCCAGCAGTACTGATCCACCATGTTGATCACATAATTCCTCGAACAAGTCTTTGTTTTGAGTCATGTGCCAAGTGCAACCTGAATCCATAATCCACTCCCTTCTAGAGTCACTGCTCGAAACCACAAGGACATCAGATGATTCGAAATCATCTTGAATAATGGATGCATTGCCATTATCCTTACCTTCATGATCTTTCAAGCGTTCATGGCACACCTTTCTTGTGTGACCCTCCTTATTACAATGTTAGCATCGAATACCAGATGCTTCGCCACTATAAGACTTCTGTTGGCTTTTGCCTTTCTTCTTGTAGAACTTACCATCCTTTCGCAACAATTTTCCTTTAACGGCCAAACCTTCATCAACAGTCGAAGGTTTATGCTCCTTTCGTTCGTTCAAGTCCTTAGAATACAGGGCTGATTGAACTTCTTCAAAGGTCAGGGACTCCCTTCCATACATGAGAGTTTCTTTAAAATGAGCATGTGATCGAGGCAAAGCGCACAATAGTAACAGCGCTTAATCTTCATCATCGATCTTCACATCAATATTTTCAAGATCAAGAATCAGCTTGTTGAACATATCCAACTGCTCAGCTAACACTTTGTCTTCAATCATCTTGAATGAATACAAAGCTTGCTTCAAGTATAGTCGATTTACCAGTGATCTGGTCATGTAGAAACTTTCAAGTTCGTCCATAACCCTGATGTCGTCGTCTCCTTTGATATCTATCTGAGAACCTTATCACCAAGGCTCAGCAAAATTGTGATGTGTGCTTTCTCGATCATAGTCGTCTTCTCCGCTGCCGTTAATTCAACATTCATGGTTGTCTCTCCCTTCAACGCTTCCAAGCAACCCTGCTGAACCAGTAAGGCTTTCATCTTCAAGCGCCACAGACAAAAATTATTCACTTCGGTGAACTTTTCAATCTCATACTTTGTTGAAGGCATCTTCTCCATGCTCACCGCACCAATTTGTTGTGAATTCAATGCCAAAAACAAAGTATAAAACAAGGAAGAGAGTAAAGGACAAGGAAGAAGAAGGACACAAGAATTGGTTATAACTCCTATTCTTTTACTTTCTCTTAGAAAACAAGATTAAAGTTTAGAAGAATAACAAACAACCTCTCTCACCCTAAATCAAGATTTGCTGTGTTGCAATGATGAGAGACTAGTATGCTATTTATAATAAAATCTAACATACTAACTAATGGGCTTTTTCCACAAGGCCCATTACACAAGCCAACTTAACAAACAAGTTAACTTAACAATTAGAGTTTAAACACTAAAGCCTAATTTAACATGCTAACAACCCTAGCATCTTCGACACCTGCGTGCTAGACCCATCTTCGACTACAACATGCACACTTCGACACCAGTATGTGAACAATCTTCGACTTCAAGCTTAACTCTGTCGAACTGTTGAATCAAGAAGCTACCCTTCGACCATACTAGAGTTCGATCCAATATCTCACAAATCTCCACTTGGATCTAACTCTATAACATCAAGGGAACAACTAGCTTTCTTCATGCAGCTTTATCAACTGCATACAGTTGAAAAACTTGTAACTCGACAATGTCTTGGTGATCATATCAGCAGCATTGTGATCCGTCGAAACCTTAGCACTTGGACTTCTCCACGCTCGATTACTCCTCTAACGAAATGTAACCTCACATCGATGTGCTTAGTTCGCTCATGATATGCTGAGTTCTTCGACAGGTGTATTGCACTTTGACTATCACATTTAATAGTGATACCTCGACCTTGAAGTTTCAACTCCTTCGCAAAACCTTCAAGCCACAACGCTTTTTTCACAGCTTCAGTTAGGGCAATATACTCTGCTTCAGTGGTTGATAGGGCAACAACCTTCTGAAGTGTTGCTTTCCAACTAATTGCAGTGGCAAACATAGTGAAAACATATCCAGAAATAGATTTTCTGGAATCCATACAACCTGCATAATCAGAGTCGATATATCCTTCGATTACTGCTTTACTATCTTCATACAAGGATCCACCATAAATTAGGACCCTGTTCAGAGACCCAATTAAGTACCTTAAAATCCACTTCAATGCTTGCCAGTGGGCCTTTCCAGGATTCGCCATGTACCTGCTTACGAGACTTACTGCATATGCTATTTCGGGTCTAGTACAGACCATATCATACATCGAAGAACCACTTATATTAGCATATGGGATGCTATTCATATAGGCTCTTTCGACATCAGTACTGCGACACTGATTAATACTCAGCTTGAATTGAGGGTTTGTCGGAGTCACAACTGGCTTTGAATTCGACAAACCAAACTTTTTGAGAATCTTTCGTAGATATGCCTCTTGAGATAAGCATAACTTCGACTTCTTTCTATCTCTTCGAATGTCAATTCCAAGAATCCTAGAAGCAGCTCCTAGATCCTTCATATCGAACTCCTTATTGAGTTCAGCCTTCACCCTTATTACATCTTCGACATTGTTGCTTGCTATAAGAATATCATACACATAAAGCAACAAAATAACAAATGAATTACCAGGCCGAAATCTGAAGTAAACACATTGGTCAAACTAACTTCTAACGAAACTTATGCGTGTCATGAACTTGTCGAATCTCCTATTCCACTGTCGAGGAGATTGTTTTAGCCCATATAAAGATCTTTTTAGCTTGCACACATAATCTTCCTTCCCCTTTTCGACATACCCTTCAGGTTGCCTAATCAGGATCGTTTCATCTAGATCACCATACAAGAACGTAGTCTTCACATCCATCTGTTCCAGTTCAAGATCGAGCTGTGCCACCATGGCAAGCAACATTCGAATGGACCTATGCTTCACAACAGGAGAAAACATATCATTGAAGTCGACACCTTCTTTTTTAGTGAAACCCCTTGCGACCAACCTTGCCTTGTATCTCTTCGACGTTACTCCTTTAATTCCTTCCTTAACTTTGAAAATCCATTAACAGTTGACTAAACTTGCCCCAGCAGGTTTCTTGATCAGTTCCCAGGTGTGATTATCATGAAGAGATTTCATCTCATCATCCATGGCCTTCAGCCATTCAGTCTTATTTCGACTCCAAATAACTTCCTTGTAGTCTCTAGGTTCTTCGTCCAGAACCTCACTTGCAGAGATTAAGGCATAAGCTATAAGATCTGCATACCCAAGTCTCTGAGGTGGCTTGATGACTCTTTTCGACCTATCTCTCGACAATAGACATTCATCGACAGTTTTCTCATCTTCCTCAGCATCTTCTGCTTCTTCTTCGACTTCATCATGGATATGCAAATCAGCATTTACATGCTCCACCTTAACAGGAATCTCTACCTGTTCTAGCTCTTCGTCATAAGTTTCTGCATTTCGACCAACATCATCAGTTTTCTTAAAAGTCATCTCAGCTTCATTGAAAACTACATCTCGATTGGTGATACATCTCCCGTGACCTAGCTCTAGGCACCATAGCCTATAAGCTTTGACACCTTAAGGGTATCCCATGAACATGCATTTCAGAGCTCTAGGCTCGTCCTTGTCTTGCCTAATGTGAGCATAGGCTACGTAGCCAAATACTCTCAGTTTGTCAAGATCTGGTGGATGTCCCGACCAAACTTCTTCTGGTGTTTTCATATCTAACGCTGTCGAAGGACATCTGTTTATCAGATATGTTGTTGGCGAAACAGCCTCAGCCCAGAACACCTTCTTTAACCCAGCACTAGTCAACATGCATCTGACTCTCTCCAAAATAGTTCGATTAAACCTTTCAGCCAAACCATTTTGCTGTGGAGTACCTGGAGTAGTTCTACGCCTTGCATTACCAGAGGAAGAACAAAAACTATCGAACGCCTCATTGCGAAATTCAAGGCCATTATCGGTTCTCAACCTCTTGACCTTCCTGCCAGACTGATTTTCTACCAGAGTCTTCCAACTTTTGAAATTCTCAAAAGTTTCATCCTTAGTCTTCTGGATGAATACCCATAACTTCCTAGAATAATCATCAACTATGGATAGAAAATACCTTGCTCCTGAATGTGATCGACACCTTGCAGGCCCCTAAAGATCAGCATGGATGTAATCAAGAGATCCATGTGTTATTTGTTTTCCTTTGTTGAACTTCACTCTGCAAGATTTTCCAAGTACACAGGGTTCACAAAACTTCAGCTTTTCGACTTTGTCTCCACCAAGCAGACTTTGTTTCCCTAATTCGACCAGACCCCTTTCACTGACATGTTCCAATCTCATGTGCCAGATTTTTGTCTTCGACAAAGGTTTCGTGGATGCAACATTTGTCGAACCACTTACAACTTCAGCCTCAAGGGTATATAGGCCTTATTTCTTCCCGCCTCTCAAGACTTCCTTCGACCCCTTCATGATTCTTAGGATAATTTTCTCTCCTTGGAAAACATATCCTTTCTTGTCGAATTCACCAAGAGAAAGCATATTTCTCTTCAAATCAGGAACATACCTGACTTCAGTCAACAACCTTATTGAATCATCATGAAGTTTGGATCTCACAGATCCAACACCTACAATCTTGCAAGCTTTGTTGTTTCCCAGCAGTACTGATCCACCATGTTGATCACATAATTCCTCGAACAAGTCTTTGTTTTGAGTCATGTGCCAAGTGCAACCTGAATCCATAATCCACTCCCTTCTAGAGTCACTGCTCGAAACCACAAGGACATCAGATGATTCGAAATCATCTTGAGTAATGGCTGCATTGCCATTATCCTTACCTTCATGATCTTTCAAGCGTTCATGGCACACCTTTCTTGTGTGACCCTCCTTATTACAATGTTAGCATCGAATACCAGATGCTTCGCCACTATAAGACTTCTGTTGGCTTTTGCCTTTCTTCTTGTAGAACTTACCATCCTTTCGCAACAATTTTCCTTTAACGGCCAAACCTTCATCAACAGTCGAAGGTTTATGCTCCTTTCGTTCGTTCAAGTCCTTAGAATACAGGGCTGATTGAACTTCTTCAAAGGTCAGGGACTCCCTTCCATACATGAGAGTTTCTTTAAAATGAGCATGTGATCGAGGCAAAGCGCACAATAGTAACAGCGCTTAATCTTCATCATCGATCTTCACATCAATATTTTCAAGATCAAGAATCAGCTTGTTGAACATATCCAACTGCTCAGCTAACACTTTGTCTTCAATCATCTTGAATGAATACAAAGCTTGCTTCAAGTATAGTCGATTTACCAGTGATCTGGTCATGTAGAAACTTTCAAGTTCGTCCATAACCCTGATGTCGTCGTCTCCTTTGATATCTATCTGAGAACCTTATCACCAAGGCTCAGCAAAATTGTGATGTGTGCTTTCTCGATCATAGTCGTCTTCTCCCCTGCCGTTAATTCAACATTCATGGTTGTCTCTCCCTTCAACGCTTCCAAGCAATCCTGCTGAACCAGTAAGGCTTTCATCTTCAAGCGCCACAGACAAAAATTATTCACTTCGGTGAACTTTTCAATCTCATACTTTGTTGAAGGCATCTTCTCCATGCTCACCGCACCAATTTGTTGTGAATTCAATGCCAAGAACAAAGTATAAAACAAGGAAAGAATAAAGGACAAGGAAGAAGAAGAACACAATAATTGGTTATAACTGCTATTCTTTTACTTTCTCTTAGAAAACAAGATTACAAGTTTACAAGAATAACAAATAACTTCTCTCACCCTAAATCAGGATTTGCTCTGTTGCAATGATGAGAGACTAGTATGTTATTTATAATAAAACTTAACTTACTAACTAATGGGCTTTTTCCACAAGGCCCATTACACAAGCCAACTTAACAAACAAGCAAACTTAACAAATTAGGGTTTAAACACTAAAACTTAATTTAACATGCTAACAACCCTAGCATCTTCGACACCTGCATGCTAGACCCATCTTCGACTACAACATGCACACTTCGACACCAGCATGTGAACAATCTTCGACTTCAAGCTTAACTCTGTTGAACTGTCGAATCAAGAAGCTACCCTTCGACCATACTAGAGTTCGATCCAATATCTCACATTATTAAATAAAAAATTTGAAAAATATTTAAACAAATATCCAACTGTTTTCTTTATCACTCAATGATCATGTCAAGAAACGTCACACATATAGAGTATGTCCATCACTTACATAATACATAGAGAATTGAAATCTATTTTAATGAAAAATATTTAAAATAAATTAATCAATTTATAAAATTAAAATATTACATGTCTTTAAAAGGAAATGTAACAACAATGTACAAATATAATATCACCAAAATTCTAATGTCAATAGAGTATTCGAACCATAATTTACATAATCATAAATCATAAGTACATTAATAATAATTTATATTAATAATAATATACCGATAGAGTATAACTATTATCAATATAATATTCTATTATAATTATAATTATTTAAATATTTTATTAAACAAAATTTGTATAAATGTACCCACGAAAAATGAGTTACAATCTTACGAATTAAGAATACTTATATTTTTTTCAAAATAGGAAAATTTGTATCATTGCATCCACAATATTTGAGATTACAAATTAAGAGTTACTACATAATTATTTAGAATACAACTTTCAAAATAATAAGATTTTAAATATACTCATAATGACTGTATTTTATTTATTATTTATTTATTTGAATATATATAAAAAATTAATAAAAATAAATCGAGAGTTTTAATTTTAGAGTATATAAAAATAATAATAACGTTATATAAATGCACATTTTATCATTTTCAAAGGAGTAGATAATATTATAAACAAAATTGTCCTTAAATACAATTATATAATAAATCACAAAATTAATTATAACTAACCTCCCCGAAAATGTGACTTGTAAATAAAGTCAGTGAGCATTAATGACTTTAAAACTTACAATATCATCTCAAATCATTCACATAAACCATTATTATAACAAAATAATGATAATAAAAAATTGACACAGTATACAAGGATAATATATCCAGAATATTACTAAAGCATTGCCAAAGCACATGAAGCATGCAATTTGATTGGCAAATTGGTCAGTAAAATCACACAAATATACACCACTTTTGCTCACTAGTGATACGACAATGCATCCGCCAGATATAATATCAAAACAACGTCATCAACTAGTATTAATTTTACGATAGCCATAATATGTATCTAAAGCTCCAATGCTAATAGAAGGATTTAATTAAATAGGATAGATACAAATTATAATATGCTTAATATTATATAATATTATAGAATAATAAAAAATAATTATAATATGTATGGATATTAATTGAAGGATTTAATTAAATAATATAATATTATAGAATAATCAAAAATAATTATAATATGTATTGATACTAATTGAAGGATTTAATTAAGTATGATAGATATAAATTATAACATATTGTAATATTATAGAATAATCAAGAATAATTAGTAATATTATATATGCAAATTATAGTATATTGTAATATTATAGAGTAATAAAGAATAAGAACGGTGTGTCTTGTAGGATTTGTGAGAGTGTCGTCAGAACGGTGTACCTACCTTCATCGTCGTTTAGGTTTTAAAGTATCTTAATCGTTTAATTGGGTAACGCTTAAATAGTTAGACGGTCGAGGATAGAGAATTCTCATTGAATTTAACTGAATGGTCCGACTTATCACGGTCCATTCAGACACAAAACTCAATCAAATAATTCATCAATAATTAGTGTTTAATAATATTGATCATAACATATTTTTTTTATGTAAGCAAGAATATATTAACGAGAGAACTAAATATTCTCCAACCTGTTTACACGATAAAACGCGATAAAATCTGACAAAAAGAAAGAGATTATCAACCCATTGGAATTACGATAAAAATAGCAAAGGATCTTTGCTAAATTCGTAAAAGTTAAAATTGGAATTAGTACTATCTCCTATAAACAACCACTTCAAAATAAAATAAAAAAAAAATTATATTCCAAACTGTATTATCAACAATCCAACCGTCATTATGAAAGCAAAACTCATTCTACAATAGCCAAATAGACCACGTAGTTACAAGTCAAACTACTCCCAATTTATCCTCCCTGATTATTTCAATTTGTATTTATTAATTAAATAACTAATTTAACAGAGATTTGTAGAAATATTCCCAAAATAATTGTAAATCGAGAAATACTGTAAATATTAATATTTTTCCTTTTATCTCGTTCAATTGTTTAGGATCAGTCATATGTAAACTGGATAAGTCTACGTTGATCCACCATGAAATTTGAACCTACTTTTAAAAAAAAAAAAAAGCAAATCGAAAATTAACCATACTTTTAAGAGAAAAAAAAAAAAAACCCTATGGTGGTGGCTTCTATCTTTTTCACATAGAGTAAAAAATGAAAAAAGTAACAAGATAGAAACGCATTACGAAATAAAACCCTACATTGTCCACCACATATTAAATTAACTCATCTTTCTAAAAGCCATATAAGCGACAAATTCTATACTTATGCTTAAGGGTTTCAAATAAAGTAGAGAAAGAAGATAATGATCTTTTAGTGATTCTAAAGTACTAACAACTTTAAGGTTTTAAAGATGAGATGCTTATCTATCTTTTTCTTAATATTCATTTAATCTCTAAATATATTTTATATATTTTTAAGCCCATAAACAGCAACCTTTTCTTGCTTTTCAAAGATGAGAGAATGTTGGGTTATACGAAAATCAAAGGAGGAAAAAAGTTATTCTTTTGCAAAATGCTTAACACAAAGCATAAAAAGTTGTGCTCTTTTGATATATCTTAGTGAAGATCTCACTTTTAGATTTCCAAATTAAAATAAGTTGCTTCTACTTTGCACAACTCTTACTTCTTTCAATTACATATCTATCTGAATCCAAATATTGATAAATAGTTATACATAAAATATGTTGAATTATGAGATTAATTTTAACTATTTATTCATACCAAGTTTAGATAGATTTCATATTATCAAATTAAAGAGCACTCACTAACAACAATAGATTACTATAAAAGATAGGGACTTGGCCCGTTAAACAAGTTACTAGGAATTTGATCTCTTATATATGAAAAAAGATTGATTGGAAAGGGAGAACTCACCCACTATGCACAACGAGTTTCTTGTGGGAGATTACCTTGAGCATCTCCATTAGAGACTTTTATTTCTGGGTCTAGAGATGACGAGTTCCATACATGCTCTATATGTACTTACATATTTTTATTTTTAATTTTGTGTGTTTATCAATTTTATTAAATACTTTATTATTAAACTTGTATTTATTTTAATATAAGTATGTTTGTTTCATAAGTCAACAATAAATTTGTGCGCACTTCAATACAAATATTATTAAAAATTTAAAATGACATGATAAATTATAATTTATCGATAATATTTTATGAGAAATACATATAAACGGTAGGACATGGATACTTACCTACCCATAAGATATGGATACAAGTATGGATATAAATGTTGATGCCCTCGGAAATATAGGATCAAATAGGAAAAAATTAACTGTGAATATTAGGACAGATATTATAGTATCATGCTATAATTCTAGCCATTGTCATCTCTAATTTGGTCCTATTGCACCACGTTAATTTAAAATGATTTATAAAATTTTTATTCTAATGGTAAATTTTATTACAATTCAAAATATATCCCACAATTTTAACTCTCTTTATTGTATAAAAATGATTAAATTCTCAAGCTTTTATTCAGAAACTTTGTTTCGCGAAGAGACGGTAGCTCCTACTGTACAACTCTAATGGTTAACAACTAAAAACTTCAGTTCGTTCTTTGAAAAAATGTTGAAAAACCTTCCGCTGAAGGTGATCTTATTGTTAAACGATAACGAGAACGTGTACTTACACTCTTTTGGATATATAATGATATATGGAAGGGAGATTAAAAACCGAACCAGTTCAATAGAAAGTCATTAATTAAACTGGTCTAATAGAAAAGTGTTAATCGAATCGAACTAAATTGAAAACTGTAAAAAAAAATAGTATTTGATTCGGGTGTATTCAGGTTATTTTGTAACAAAACCGCATGGATTAATTCGATTTGTGGTTTGGGATTTGTATTTTACAAAACAAACCAAACCGATCAAACCACATTATATTACAAAATCTTACAAATCATCATATACTATTTAATTTTACAGAAAAATGTTGATTTATGTATATAATTTATCATATTCTTTGTAAGGTATTTATTTTAATTTACATACCAAAAAAAAACAAATTATTATTTATTTATGAATATAATTATTTTTAATTGAAATGAAATTTATATATATTATTTTTGTTTTTAATTTAAATTTGTTGACGCTGATAAGAATATTATTAATAAAAAATTTAATTTAAATTATTTTTATATTTGTTTATACATAAATATTGATAATAAAAAATAGTATTATGAAGTTAGCATATTTATTTTATGTACATTTAAAATTATGTATATTTTCTTTTAGATATAAGATAAAATTGTTAGACACAATTCATATTTTTGCATCAAATTATAAATTTATTTCATAGTAATGTATGATTGACTATACACATATATTGTTCTCTATATGTGGACGTATGCAGCGGGAAGAACGCAAAGCATCATTTACATGGGACAATGCGGGTTCATCATCATCAACGATAAAAAGATAAAGGGGTTATTCAACTTCTTTCTTTTTCACCTTTTTCCGGGAGGAGAATAAGGCAAGAGAGTTGTATGAGATTTTTTTGGAATATGGCAGTGTGGATGAAGTTGTTATCCCAGCAAGAAGGGACATTAATGGAAGAAGATTTGGATTCATCAGGTTTTTAATGGGGTAAATGAAAGATTTCTTGCAACTAAACTTGACAACATTTTTATTGGGAAGCAAAAGCTTTTTATGAATCTGCCTTGATTCCAAAGAGGATAATTAGGAGGTCGTGCTTCAAACCAAATACAACGGGGAGAGATGAAGGCTCCCTACAAGATCTCTAGGTTGAACAGTGAAGATAAGAGGGGGAAGAAGGTGAGACATAAAGATGGTGAGACAGTGGGGAAGGGTTTTAGAGACTCTATATCATATGCTAATGTTACAAGAAATAACAATCATGAAATCCATCCTAAGTTCTGGCCGCCAAACACGTTCTTAAAGTTCAATCTTGAAGATGAAGATGCTCTAAATAAATGCAATAGAGGTTATGTTGGTGTTGTGAACATGCATGGTTAACCTATAATATTCAAGATTTATTTGATATGGAAGGTTAATTTTGGTGTCAGAATGACACCTTTGGGTTCAAATCTATGCCTTCTTGAAGATAGAGACCCTGGTGAGTTAGAAGCACTGTTGAATAAAGGAGGTGGTTGGCTTTATCAATGGTTCAAAGAGGTTAAAAATAGGAACCATCGATGGTGAATTCAGAAAGAGTTACTTGGATTCGCATTTATGGTATTCCTTGTCATGCTTGGAATATTAAGTTCTTTTAATTTATTTCCAAGTATGTGGTTTTTTGTATGTTTTGGTGATAATACGAGAGATCAAGTTAAAATGGATGTTACTCGTTTACTGGTGAGAATGAAGTGTGTTATGATGTTGAATGAGGTTTTTCATGTAAAAATAAATGGGGAAGTTTTCGAGTTAAAGATGGTGGGGGATGCTCATGGCTCCCGAAGGATTAATATTCCATTTTTTCGAAATTGGAGAAAGCTTTGTCTGAGTCTAAGCCCGATGAGGAGTTTAGAGTCTATGAAGAAGATGTCATTGCACCAGTTATTGAGGTTGAAGATGAAGGAACATTAGCTATCAACAAATAATATTGCATTATTCTTTGAGTCTTGGACATGGGAAAAGAACTAGGGGTTTGTCCAAACCCAAGAAACATGGAGGTAGCCAATGATGTGTTGGTAATCTTTTCACATAAAACAAAAAGAACTTTTTATGGTGAATATCAAGAGAAGTCAAGTGATAGGATGATGAATTTGACAGAAGTAGAGTCAACACAAGGTGCATTTTGGAAGTAGAAAGGTATGTCTGATGTTGTAGGGAAAGAGAACTCAATTCCTAATACCATAAATTTGTTGATTAGTAAGCATGTGGGATCTAAATCTGCTGATTTATTTTCAACTTATCAAGGCGAAAATGTGATGCCTATTGGTGAGCCTCAGGTTGAGTAAGTCGAATTAAGTTTTGCTGATGGATCGGTGGTCAAGTCCAACACAATTTCTCTTGACTCTCAAGATGTGAAGCTTAAGCGTGTGTTTGGTTATGCGGTGAAAAAAATGATTTTTAGCGAATTGATTATGTAAAATTGATTCTAAATAAAAGTGAGTTAAAGGTAAAGTTATTTATGTTTGAAGAAATTTTTTCAAATGTTGAACAATATATTCTAGTTAAAAATCACGTTTGATCAAAAGCTACAAATCCTAGCCTCAAGTAGAATCAATTCTAGAAAGCATAATCAATTATGCTCGAGATCAACCAAACACTTTAAAATCAATTCTAGACGTCCACAATCAATTCTAGGTGTCTCAACGTGAAACCAAACATAGATTAAGTCTAATTTTCTAAAAGTGTTGTCTAGTTCTGTCTAGGCAACAGCTACAGGAAGTGGGAGAAATTCAATCCTCTTATTAATCAGTCCTTAGACCGCCCAAATTGTTAATCAAAAACCAGATCCATTTATTTCATTATGGTCCAAGTCCAATTTTGTTTCATCTGAAGATCAATTTTCGTAAGGATCCTCTATTTGATACGAAGCTACTTCGGATGCAGACCTAATTCAGGGGAACATTTGGTTTTTGGCTAGAGATCGGGAAGAAGTCGCGAGTAAAATTTTGGCAAAAGTTACAACTTTAGGTGTTAAAGAGGTTCATGTTGAAATGATTAAATCACTAGAATCAAGAAATCGTTTAAGGTGTGATCATAAGGAAGCTTTTAAAAGCATTTAGATATGAATCTTCTCTCTTATAATATTTTTGGGATAAGATAATAGGAAAGGAATCATTTGATATTTGTATGCTGCAAGAGATTAAAGTTTAGAGTTTTCAGAAGGATTTTCTGGTGTCTTTATGGGGGTTTATGATGTGGAGTGGACTTTCAAAGGTGTTGATGGTCGAATTGAAGGACTTATCATCATGTGGAAAGAAGGTTTGTTTGATTTCAATTTTAGTTTCTCGAGGGAAGGATTTGTGGGCATTAATAATAATTGTAAGGGTTTGAATTTGTATCTGGTTAATGTTTACTCTTCATGTATGCGGCTTTATAAGAGGAATTGTTGAAAAGAGCTAATTGATTTTAAAAGCAAGCTCTCTGTGGGAGAGTAGTGTATTTGTGGTGATTTTAATGCAGTTAAAAAGGAAGGAGAGACGAAAGGTGTGAATAAACAGTTTTATAGAAGTGAGATGTTGGAATTTAGTATTTTTATTGAGGATATGGAATTAATTGATGTTCTGGCAGTTGGAAGTAAATTCATGTGGTTTAATTTGAGTGGTAAGGCCGTGATTCAGTTGGGTAGATACTTATTGTCAGAGGGTATGATTGATAAGTGGAAAGTCACTGGTCAAGGTGTTGGTAATAAGGAATTTTCCGTTCTTTTCGCAAATTGGATCAAAGGAAATGTCGCCAGTTGGGTACGTAAACCCTTCAAAATTTTTAGCTGTTGGATTAAACATTTTTAGTTTCTTATTTTTATGAAATATCAACGGAAATCCTTTGGATTGGTAGGGAAGGCTACTCGTGTTGTTTCAGAAAAACATAAGTTACTTAAGCATCATTGTAGAAGATGGAACCAATAGGTGTTCGGAATTTTGGATCTGGAGGTTGAGTCAGTGGTTCATAATTTGAATGCTTTACATTTCTTGGAATCTAATGATTCTGATCAAAATCTAACTGTGTTGGGGAAAAAAGGGTGAAAGCTTCCAGTCGGGTTTGGCAAGCAACACAAGTGAAGAAGAGTATGCTTAAGCAATTAACGAGACATATGTGGATCGCAGAAGGGGATTCAAACATTAAGTTCTTTCATAGATTTATGAAGAAAACATTTTGGATAAATAGCTTGTTATGTATTGGGAAGGCTAATGGTTGGGTGGATCGTGTGGAAGAAATCAAAGTACAAGTGAAGAATCATTTTAAGTCTAGATTTTAGAAGGTTGGCTATAGGTGGTCAGTTTTATCATGAGTATCATTCAAGAAGTTATCTTATGAGGATAGAATGTCTTTGGAGACTCATTTCTCTTTGGATAACTTAAATTAGGTTATTTGGTCTTGTGACGGAGACAAAAGATCAGGTCTGGATGGTTTCAATATGGGATTTTTAAAGCTTGTTGAAATTTTTTGAAAACAGATCTTCTCTGGTTTGGATGGAAGGCCTTGTTTTAAACATTTCGATATCTATTTTAATCAATGTTAGTCCCACCAAGGACTTCAAATTATGTAGAGGTTTTCACCCTGTGGATCAGTTATCTTGGTTTATCTTTTTGTTTGTGTTCTTCTTTTTTGGATTGACTGCATTAAGTAAAACAACATGGAGTGTACAAGATGTTTTGGTTAAGAAAGGGAACATGTGGGACATGATGTTTTAGTAGGTGTGGCACACCTGGCCCCTACCGAAGTTCAAGATTTGGTGCGTTTTTTTGTGATTTATGAGAGCGCGTTTGGATTTGTTTTTGACTGATTTGTTGCTATCTTTTAGCAACCTAAATAATTAAATTTGTTTGATAATTTATTAATATCAAATTTAAAGAATTGGAAATTTAAATATGAATTCAAATCAAATCTTGTTGTGGAGTTGTTTTGAAAAACAAATCTTAATCAAATCTCCATTTTATCTATTGATCAAATCTTATGCCAATTGGAGAAAATCCCAACAGAGGAATTCTATTTAAAGAGACTCGATTCCATCATTGAAGACCAAAAGCTTAATTGAAGATTTATGTGTTAGAGTTTTATTTGAGTACTTGTTTGTTATGTTGCTTGTATACCACACTAGAGCCTACTTTCATATCATAAGGCACAGTTGTTGATTTGTTTAGTTGTGTTGTAATTAAACATTCTTTAAGTTGTTTATTAAATTTGGTCACCGGGGTTAATGATTGTGAGAAAGTGAGAGGGGTTCTCATATTTAGGGGGAGTCTTAAATAGAAAGTCACTGGATAGTACTAGGAAGAGGTTATGAATAAGATATGTTCATGTAAAACTAATCTTAATCAAATCTCCATTTTATATGCTAATCAAATGTTATCCCCATTAGAGGAAAGCCCAAATGAGGAATTCAATTTAAGTAGACTCAATTCCATCATTGAAGACCACAAGCTTAATTGAAGCTTTGTGTTAGAGTTTTATTTGATTCCTTGTTTTTTGTGTTAATTGTATACCATGTTAGCGCCTACTTTCATATCATAAGTCGCAGTTTTTGATTTGCTTAGTTGAGTTGTATTTCAACATTCTTTAAGTTGTTTATTGAAGTTGATCACTAGGGTTAGTGATTGAGAGAAAGAGATAGGGATTTTCAAATTTAAGAGGAGTCCTAAATATAGTTATTGGGTAGTAAGAGGTTGTGAAAAAGGTGTGTTCATATAAAACTAAATGTACTAATACTTTTGAGAGTGAACTTCCTTTCTTGGGTTGAAAGCCCCCGAATGTGGGTGTGGTTTGCACTGAACACGATTAATAATTATTGTATTCTTTATTGCTTTTCTGCTTCATCGTCTTGTATAAGTTAAATTGTCATTACTTGGTTGTAAATATTGTGTTAGACATTATGTCCAACAAATTTTCAATTGGCATCATAGAAGGCACCCTGTTTTGTTTGGGTGAGCTTCAATGGAGATAAATTTTGTTCAAATGGACAAGGCTAAAGACGGAGGATCAGTCAATAGACCACTTGTATTGGATGGAACCAATTGTGATTATTGGAAAGCCAAGATGGTTGTTTTTCTCAAATCATAGGACATCAAAGCATGGAAGGCGGTTGTAAGAGGTTGGAAACAACCAGTGAATACTTCTTAAGATGGAACATCAACCTTAAAGCCATAAGCTGAGTGGACTAATACTGAAGATAATGAAGCTCTTGGAAATTCCAAATCTTTGAATTCTATCTTGAATGATGTTGACAAAAATATGTTTAGATTGATCAATACATGTACAGAAGCTAAGGATTCTTTGGATATTCTCAAAACTGCACATGAAGGAACATCCAAGGTTAGAATGTCAAGGATGTAGCTCCTCACTAAAAAGTTTGATAATCTAATAATGAATGAAGATGAATTTATTTCAGATTTTAACATCAAACTACGTGTCATTGCCAACACTTCCTTTCTTTGGGAGAAACGATGTCCGAAGAAAAGATGGCCAGAAAGATCCTTGGATATTTACCAAAGAAGTTTGATACGAAGGTTACAGCTATTGAAGAAGCACGAGACCTGAGCAGCATCACGGTGAAGAAAGTCTAGCTTTGAGATGACATTAAATGACGGGTCTGGAAAGAAGAACAAACGTTTAGCTTTCATGCCCAACATTGAAGTGGATGAAGACCAAGGTGAAGAAAGTATATCAGAGGCTATATCTCTTATTGGTATAAATTTTAATATATCCTTGATGAAACTAGACAAAAAATGAAGGACAAATGTCCCAGATAAGGTGTTACACATTAGTCCCCAGAGCAAAAGCAATGATGAAGACAAACCTAACAGAGGCAAAGGAGCACAATGTTATTAATGTGAAGAGTTTCTCACATTAAACTTGATTATCCTACTTTTCTAAAGAAATGGAAAACGGGATTGTCAATCACTTGTGACTCGACGCAAAAATTATGGTTATCGCAACCAAATTTAGGTTCAGGAGTCGATTATGTTCAAGAAAGGTATTAGCACCCCACACATTTGTTGTACTCAATGGGAATCATTTAGTTAGTTTTGTGAATATGAATGTTATCATATGTTATATAGTTTCTTCTAATTATTACTGGATATTTACAATGGGGAGAAAATTTAGGGTTTAATATTAGAGTACTTGGTGAGACATTGATTCTCACTCTAATGTATCCCTAGGTGCGATGAGGAACTCAAAGCTGCGTAGTTCTTAGTAGCACAACTTTCTTTGTAGGTTGATTTTAGCTAGATATGTTTAGGTCACATTCTTGTTTGTAGGTTAAATTTTTCTTGTTTCTCGCCCGTGGGAGGTTGAAGTGTTCGTTTGTATCGCGTGCTTGGGTTAAAAATGTATTTGATGAGTTAAAATTATTTTTTTAGTGGAATACAAATGCTCAGTTGGGACAAGGCATACGCCTCGGGTCCGATTATTTAGGGATCAAAAGGATGTACATCCAATTGTCTTTTTCATCCACATTTGATTTATGAAAATTGTCTTTGCAAAATCTAGTAATTGGTTGGAACAAAGTGTACACTTTGCGTCCGTTTACTTAGGAATCAAAAGGATGTGCATCCTATTGTAATTTTTAATCCAAGTTTAATTAGGTATTTTCGGGCGGAAGACAAATAATCGGTTGGAACAAAGTATACACTTTGCGTCAGATTATTCTGGGATCAAATGGATGTGCATCAAATTGTCATTTTTCATCCGATTTGATTAAGAAAAATAATTGAAGTAAACTTGAGTAATTTTGAAAATGGCCTTGGTTTTAATTGTGAAAAGTAATTTATTTAACTATGAAAAATTGTTTAATTTTTTTTTGCATAATACGAATAATTGTTTCCATCAAAGTGTAAACTTTGCGCTCGATTATTTGAGGATAAAAAGATTGTACACTCTATTTTCCTTTTTTAATCCAATTATTTATTAAGAAGAGGTCGTTGGTGATGATGTTGAGGTGTTGCAAAGGTGAAGAGAGAAATCAGGCGAGAAAGATAAGAGGGGTTTGCGGTTTGTGGTACGGAATAGTGCTATTTGAGGGTTTGTGTCGGTTAGAGAGAGTTTGAAGGTGAGATTCAGTGGTTTCCGAAGGTGTTTCTAGAAGAAAAGAAGGAAGACGATGGATGTGGTTGAAGGCGATCGAGTGAAATCTATGGGAAGAAAAGAATCGGGTTAGGTTTTCCTTCCAGAAGAAGAATCTCCTTTTTTCTATTTCCGATTTTATTTTTTTCTAATTTATGAGAATGAGTAGAGAATCAACCACCACCTCTCTTGGTCCTCCCTTTTGCTCAATTATTCCACTTATTTATACCCATATTTAAGTTTTTCTCACTTTAGTCTCAATACATGTTTTACCCTTGTATAATTTATTTTAAAATTAAAATTAACAATAGGTTTTAGGATTATCATTAAAAAAATTAAAAACAACAATAACAACTATTAATCAAAATATTAAAGTCATAAATATATATTTTTTCTAATTTATTCTATTATAAATATATATATTTTAAGAAAAATACACGAGATAAAAAATGTAAATAACCTTGAAAATAAATTGTCGCAGGAAAACTTGAGGTGCTTAGATTTGGATATTCACTACGCCAAAATTGTCTTTTAAAATCGCCCTTACAAAAGCGCTTTTTAGTGAAAGCGCTCTAATAGCCTTTTAAAAAAATTTCGCTAAAAAAAAGTGCATACCCTACGAAAGCGCTTTTGAAAAGCGCTCTTATAGGTGGAAATATGAAAGCGCTTTTAGTGAAAGCGCTCTCATAGCCTTTTAAAAAAATTTCACTAAAAAAAGTGAATACCCTACAAAAGCGCTTTTGAAAAGCGCTCTTATAGATTGACGTATGAAAGCGCTTACGAAAGCGCTCTTATAGCCTTTCCTTACGAAAGCGCTTTTTAGTTCAAAAGCGCTCTGGTACCCCATGCTTAGAGAGCGCTTTTCAAAAGCGCTTTGGTACCCCATGTTATAATTAAAATTAATAAAAATTTTGGCTTATTCTTTCAGATACGCTAGCTTCTGTATCTTCTTCTCCATCAATTCGCGATAACTCTGTTCACCAACTCCGTCCGTCTCATCGCCGCCGTCCGTCTCATTGCCTCCGTCTGTCTCGTCTCCGTTCGCGTCGCCTCCGTCCGTCTCCATCCGTCTCGTGGCTGTTACCTCTCTTCTCCGGCATCACTGTTTTCAGGTAAAATCTTCTTCTCCAGATTTAGGGTTTTGTTCAATCTTCTGCCTGTTTCTCACTTCTTCAACCTTCTTGACACTCCTATTGACATCTATACCTAGATTATTTTGCCGAATGGTTCCTGTCAACCCCAACCTTAAATTATAGGCTAGCCCCCTTTGATTGGCTATGTTCTGATGTTTCAATTAGGCTTATCCTAGCAGTTGAGATAGTTTGGTGGGAGTGCTTTATCATGGCCACCTTCATTGGCAATTAGTATAAATAATTGTTCTATTTTTTCATTTTAGTGTAAATCCATGTTTTGCAAAGACTAATTTTTTAAGTCAAATAGAATAGTATACATCAATTAATGAATTCATGTGCTGCTTGCAAGGATATATTACAATAATTAAGGGTTTTATTGGTTTCAATATGTTGATGTGGATGTTACTGAGATATCTTAAGAAAATGTGGTGAAGGAGTAACTATATTATATGTTGTCAAAGAGTTGTGTATGTTATTATCATGTGAATTTAGAGAACTGCATTTTAAGGGTTTTATTTGACACTTAGAGAACTGCATTTTTAATTGCATTTCTTTGTAATGTGGATCAGAACTACGTGCTTCTGGTTATGAACCTCTTTATTTTTAAGATTGTGTTTCTATGGCAGATATGATAGAGGGTTGTGATTGGGCAAAGAGGATCAGATGGTTTTCCATTTAAGGGAGGAGTATAAGTGTACAAAGATGAAAGTTTTCTACTTAAGAGTTCTTCCTTTTCTTCAAGATTTTTGAGACAATACTCATATATTATATAAAGTAGGGTTAATGAACTTTTTAGTCCCTCTAAATATTGCTGATTTCGTTTTTAGTCCTTCAAAAATTTTCCTTTAAGAAATCGTCCCTTCAAAATTTTTCGTCTAAACTATTGGTCCCTAACGTCAAATTTGCTAGAGATTAGCTACGACTTTAGCCACCGATTAGCTACGAAATTTGACGTTAGGGACCAATAGTTCGGAAGAAAAATTTTGAAGGGACGATTTCTTGAAGGAAAATTTTGGAGGGACTAAAAACGAAATTTGAAATATTTAAAGGGACGAAAAAGTTAATTAACCCTATAAAGTATAATATAAAGTATAATAAATGTCAATAGCTATTACTTCATTAGTTTACACACTACCCGCTTGCAATACTCATATATTATATAAAGTATAATAAAATAGGTTTTAATTGATTGCTAGAGTCCCCTCCTACAACCTTTTATACCAATCTTCCTAGTCTTAAATATCCTAGAACTAGGGATCTCAATTACATACACGATTCTTACATCCTCCACATGTTTGTTAACACTTTCTTGGTTAACCTATATCCCCCTCTTTGCGAGGTATTATTCTAAGAATTTCTCATACGTTATCCCAAAAGTGGAATTTTTGGGGTTTAGTCGCATGTCGTACTTTTTACCTTCTCCTAATATTGCCTCTAAGTGGGTTATATGTTCTTCTTGCGCTTTGGATTTGATAATCATGTTTTCCATGTAAATGTATAATCATACATTGCATTGAATTTCTTGTATAGGTCTGACTGGATTGATAACTTTGGATCTCTTTGGAGCTCGTATCATTGACTCTGGTACTACATATTTACGAGTATGTACACACTTCAAACTATTGTTGATTTCATTTGTTTAATCGATTTTGTCTTGGTGGTTACTAACTTTGTGAATTTTCTATAGGAGTAACTTGTGTAGAGTGAAAGTTTGATCGTTTCCCGGCCTAGGTCGACGTTTGGCGTTTTCTTGAGTTCGGTAACATCCGAGGTAAATTTCTTTCTCAAATTACTGGTATTATGATGAATTTTTCTGAAATTGTGTGATTATATATGTTGCGTTTTATTGCTCCGGATTCATTCCGTTTATACTTTGGGTTTTGACATAAACGCATTATACTGACATTATGATGTGTTATAATATGATCACATGCACCTACTTTTTGTAACCACTTGATTTTAATATTTTGTTTAATGGTAAACTACAAACATAAGAGTACCCTCCTTGATAGCTCATTAGTTTTATGTGTTTAGAGAGTTAATATAGGATACAAAATTCCAAGATAATAAGTTGCTCTTCTATTTTTCATGCACTATCAATTTCTTGGCTTATGATTTCTAACAAAAACTATAGTCATGTTATCTACTTTCAAATAATAAATGAAAGAGGCTCAAGAGCTTTGCTAATTATTCCGACATGTGGAATATTCTTGATGTCAATTTCGTTAATCGTTAAGTGATGAACTTACTAACTTTGTGAATTGAATTCGCTATAGGGGTTACTTGTGAAGAGTGAAAGTTTGATCGTTTTTGTTTAGCTTAATTAAGACATGGATAAGACATGGATGAATTCAAACCGATTGTCGAAAGAGTACGAGAAAGGGGTATGGGAATTCGTTAAGTTTGCGGTTGCGCACTCCAAAGACCCGATTCGAATGGCGTGTCCTTGCATGGGTTGTTGTTATGGGGGTAAGGTTGACGGGAATCAGTTGGCATCGCATTTACTACGGTTTGGAATTGATAGAAGTTATACAGTTTGGAGTGTGCATGGTGAGAAAAGTAACGGGAATGTTGAGTCGAGGTGTAATACGAAGTATGCTTCAAACGACGATTGCACAGACACATACGATTATGATCGAGTGGAAGAGATTACAGAAGCGCTTAAAGAAGATATTGAGGATTGTCCCAAAATGTTCGAGAGGTTGGTAAGCGATACAGAGAAACCGTTGTATGATGGTTGTTCAAAATTCACAAGATTTTCTGCGGTGTTAAAGTTGTACAACTTAAAGGCGGACAATGGATGGTTGGATAAAAGTTTCACAGAGTTATTAGCCCTTATGAAAGATATGCTACCAGAGGATAATGTTCTTACCAATCGAACGTATGAAGCCAAAAAGATGTTGTTGGCATGAGCTATGATAAGATACATGCATGTCCAAACGATTGCGTTTTGTTTCGAAACGAGTATGTAGCGTTTAATGAGTGTCCTAAATGCGGTGCCCCTCGATATAAGAAAAATTTGTCTCCGGCCAAAGTCTTATGGTATTTTCCTATAATTCCGAGATTTAGACGCATGTATCGTAGTGAAACCAATTCAAGACACTTGACTTGGCATGCAGATGAAAAAATTATTGATGGAAAGTTGCGACATCCGGCAGACTCACCACAGTGGATGAAAGTTGATACTAATTATCCTGAATTTGGATGAGTTAGTTACATGTGAAACTTTCAGTATATATATATATCATACTTTACATGATTTAGTTTGTTTCACAGGAACTATAATGATGTATATATATAATTTTGGATATTATAATGGTATTATATTAGTATATATATATATATATATTCTCCTACGTATGGTTGAAAATATATCGTTGAAAATATATTACAGGTCGAAAATATTACAGGTCAAACTGGGAGGCTTAAATTACAGGTTGCACTTTAAAATACCTCATTTAGCAACGACAGCGCTTTTAAAAAACGCTCTTAAAGGGCCACCTACTAAAGCGCTTTATTACTAAAGCGCTGCCTAAGATTAAAAAAAAGCATAAAAAATTAAAAAAACGCAACCTACGAAAGCGCTTTTGGAAAAGCGCTCTTATAGGGGGGCTACCAGAGCGCTTTTTCCAGAAAAAGCGCTCTGATAGGGGGGCTACCAGAGCGCTTTTCTGGAAAAAGCACTCTTATAGGGGGGGCTACCAGAACGCTTTTCTGGAAAAGCGCTCTTATAGGGGGGCTACCAGAGCGCTTTCAAAAGCGTTGTCGTTACCTACGGCAGCGCTGGCTTTGGCAGCGCTTTAGTAGCCCAAAAAAGCGCTTTGGTAGCCCTTTTCCGTAGTAGTGATTTAAATTTGAATTAAAATCAAATTAAATCAAATCTTGTTATGGAGCTGTTTTGGAAAACATATCATAACCAAATCTCCACTTTATCTACTGATCAAATATTATTCCCATTAGAGGAAAGTCCAGTAGAGGGATTTGTTGGAACAAAATTGTTGTGTACCATATTCCTTAAGTTTTGATGATAACAAAGTATTTAAAGAACAATTGGGTAGACTAATGCGTGTTCAAGTGTGAAGGCACAAAGATTAATATACTAATTAAAAGTCAATTCTAATATTGCACTGAACATTCAAAGAGAAGCTTAAAGATATAGATTCTAAGGCTCAGACTCTAAAGAGTCAGTCTCTGAAGAAATCATCTTTTGAAGATCAAAGTCTACGGGAGGTCATCATTTGAAGATCCCAGACTCTGCTCAAGTCAACCTCTAAAGACTCAGATTTTGCAGGATTAAAAGCTAAGATGTTGACTCTGAAGGATCAGAACCTGAAGCCATTCAAAGCTCAAGAACCAAGGAGTTTCTGACAAGTCGCTATCAGACTCTAAGGTCAATTTGTCTTCTTCTGGTCGCGTAAAGACTTGGCAGAAAATTGCAGAAGTCTGAAGATTTTCAATTGATAATTTCTTTTGTAGAAAAAGAGTTTCAAAGGGCAATGCAACAGCATTAACCATATAAGGAAGATTTGTGATGGATATGATATTTCTTCTCTTGAAGACTCACTTGTGGAAGAAGTTCTCTCCAATGTATCTCTGTTTATTCCCTATAAATGGAGTTGAAGACTTGGAGAAAAATACAACATTGCACCTCGAAAAACAAAACAAAGAGCACAAGTTTAACTTAGGATTTCGTATCTCTTGTATATTCTAGATATCCCAAAGTCTTAGCGTCTGATTGTATTGTATTTTATCTAGACCTTTAATTGTATAATAAGTGCAGTTTATCATATTCTCTTAATTGTTGTTATTGAGTCAGAAGTCTCTTCCTTGTGTGCTTGAGTATTTGGAAGTCTCTTGCTTGTGTGCTTGAGCTTTCGAAATCTCTTGCTTGTGTACTTGAGCATTGGAAATATCTTCCTTGTGTGCTTGAGCATTAAAGTCACTTACTTGTGTGTTTGGGAAATTGGAAGTCTCTTGCTTGTGTGCTTGAGAAAATTGTAATCAGATTTAGTTATAGTGGAAATCCCTTAGAAGTGCAAGGGGACAGGACTACTCCTGATATGTAAGAGGAACCGGGATAATTGCTTGTGAGTTTGCTTGCTCTCTTCTTTATTTTTTATAAACTTTATTCCACTGTTAATCATCAGACTCTGAATCATAATCTATCCTCGTGATTACTGACAAGAGATTTGCAAGAGAAAAAGAAGAAAAAGTTAACACAATTCAACCCCACTTCTTGAGTTTTTCTCACCTTGAGATTTCTATTTAAAGAGACTTAATTCCATCGTTTAAGACCCCGAGCTTAATTGAATATCTTTGAGTTAGGGTTTTATTTGAGTCCTTGTTTGTTGTGTTGCTTGTATACCATGCTAGCGCCTATTTTCATATCATAAGGCATAGTTGTTGGTTTGTTTAGTTGAGTTGTAATTCAACATTCTTTAAGTTGTTTATTGAAGTGGATCATTCGGGTTACTAATTGAGAGAAAGTGAGAGGATTTCTCATATTTATAGGAATTCCTAAATAGAAAGTTATTGGGTAGTATCAGGAAGAGACTGTGAGTAAGGTGTGTTCATGTAAGACTAAGTGTACTAGTACTATTGATATTGAATTTAAGAAACTCAAACAACAAATAAAGATGATGGGATGTAAAAATTCTAACCCTAGCCACCTGAAGATTCCATATCCGGAACTAGGTGAGTAATACACTATGCTGAAAAAAGAACAATAGGTACCAAATGGTTCCGCCAAGACACAACGTCTAAAAAGATTTTGTCTCATAGGTTTCATATCCTAAAGATGTTTTCAGGAGAATACAATCACCTTATAATAACTCATACTATTCTACATGAGAGGTAGGAGGAAGCCAACTTGATTTGAAAAGATATCCTCTTGAATACTATAATTGAGGAAGAGATCATAGGAATTTAATCGAATAAACATCATTCTTACAATGACATCACCGCCAGAGATCCCTTTCCTTGGAAATGACAATGTGACCAAAAAATATTATTTAGTAGCTTTTGCTCCCAAACAAACAACCCCTTCTCCGCTTAAGGTCCCAAACTTTCTACTTATGCTAGGCATAAATTTAAAAGGCTATAGAGAAAAAGTCTCTCAAACCGATGAGCCCTATACAAGGATCTTCCCGAATGGAAGTGAGAAATTCATTTTCCACCTTCCTAGACAACAACATCTACAAACCAATCAGAAGCGACTTTCTGATTTGAGTCTAGAAGAGAAATTCCCTTGGTGAAAGAATTTCTCAAACCAACCACTCTTTCTCCGACAAGGAGGAAACAATGAGAGTATCATATCTCTCAGAAGGAATGGTATTTCCAATATCGGTATTATATTTAACGTTGTTTCATTTGTATTAATTATAAAATTCTTTAATATTTTTTTGAAAACAAACAATTATAAAATAATAATTAAATAGTATATTTTTCTTATAATTTATTATTTATTACATAAATGTTTAAAAGTTAAAAGTAAAGTGAAAACAAGATAATATTTTTGATAAAAATATATATTTTCTTAGGCAAAATGCTAAAAAAAAATGATTTGATAGAAAGTTTCAAACTCCTATAAAAGAGATAGTACATATACCTACTAATATACATCTAGTTACATAATAAAATTAAAGGGAACTAAAATTAATGGCTAAGAAATACAAAGACATGATGAAGAACATAGGAAATTAAGAAACTCCTAGCTAGAAAAAGACTATGTGTTCATGAAAAAAAATTCTTCACAATTCCTGAATTTTGAAGAGAATATTTCTGTCTACGGATTCAAGCAGCCCAATTTCATCAACTAACCTATCATCCTCCTCATAATTATCATCAATAGAAATATTCAAATCCAAAGAAACATAAGAACTTGTTTCTTCCAAAGTAGCAACATTAACATCATCATCATCATTATCATCTTTGTCTTCTTGAGAGGATCTTTGTATAGGAGAACAAACTCTTGATCTTGAACTAAAACTTTCACAACTAAGAATAATAATAGCATCACAAAAACCAACCTCTTCACCATTTGAATCCAAAACTCTTCCTTTCTCAATAGCCCTTTTGAAACCAAGTTGTGAACAATAATCAACTTGCTCTATATCTTCAACTAGAAAAACCCTATGAGGGTTATTTGCCATTGCATCACCAAATCTTTCAATGAAACTACAACTTGCTTCATCTCTTGATCTTTTGTTTCTACTTTCCTCACTTGATTCACCTCTTGTTGAAGCAAAACTACTTAATGATATTGAAGTGAAATTGTTGTAAGATCCAAACACAAGCCTAGCTAATTCTTTTGCTATTTTCTCTTTACCTTCCAAATCAAGACCTTGGAAAAACAACCATGTTTCTTCTTTAGGATCATGATAAATGTTTCTCAAATTTCCTTTTCTTTTTGTCAAACCGGATCGACATTGCAAAACCGTGCTCGCGATTTCCGGTATTATATCTTTTTGCCATGGAACCTTTTTCTCCAAAGCATTGCATAGAGTTTTCATATTCTCTAAATTGAGCTCTTTGAACTTGTTAATTTGCTCCATTTCCATAAGCTCACTAGAAGAAGTTGAATTAGGGTTAGAAGGTTCATTGAACTTGCTTCCACTTTGAATTTGAGATATCCAAAATTGGTGATCGGAACGATCGCGATCGCTTTGTGACACATTTGGATATTGTTGTTGCTCATAGGAGAATCCTGAAGTGGATGAAGAAGGTGATGCTGAAGATAATGTGAGGATTTTATCATCACAATGATAGGTTTGTGTTTGGGTTGAACCACACATAGAGTTGTTCCACTTTTTGCAAAGGTCTCCCACTTGAACACAATTCTCCTAGAATACACAACAAAAATAATTAATTTTAACTAATCACAAATTTTTATAAATATCTTAATATCTAAAATACGATCTGTCACCACGAAAACGGTCAAAATAAAACGGTATCAGAAGGTGCTGACCAATACCATTCACTATTTTTATGATTTAAAAAAACTGTAGTTAATTCACACCAAAACAGTTGCAATCACTATTGTAACATCTGTACTGATCGAAATCGTGAAAGCTTTATGTGACCCGTGATGATTACTTTAATGTTTATTTTGATTTGTAGGGTATGGTAAAAAATAATTGGAATATTATCTAAATAAGATTGAGATAAGATAATAACAAAAACCTGATCATTATTGGTGATTCCTTTATTCTCATTTTTGTATTGTTGTAGCCATGCAGGAAGACTTGAACTTGAAGAATCACTTTTGAAAGAACTCATTCTCTGCAAGCTGCTTCTAACTTCAGTCTCATTTTTTCTTGAAGGTTCTCCAAAACAAGCAGTTTCTTGTTGTTTTTGAGTTATCTGATCATCTCCTACTCCTTCATGCAATAGCCAGCTTGTTCTAGTCTCATCTTTTTCATTTCTTGACTCATTTTCTATACCACTAAGAACAAAAAGAGAAAATTATATCAAATATTAAGTAAAATGTTAATAAAATAAAAATTATTATTTTTAAAAAATATTTATGTAAATATTTAAAAAGAAAAGCCTCTTTCCTAGCTTATAAGTTGTACTCAATCAAAAAAGCAAAATTGTAATGACTGACAAGTCTTTGGTTTCAGTGCACAAATTTGTAATATCTTTTGTCATTTTTTCCATTCTCATATATAGTAAAAGAAGAAAAAAAATAAACAGTTTTTTCCTTCTTTTTCTTACTATTTTTTGCTGTTGAAGTTTTAACCTATAAGAAGCAAAAGACAATTCCATTATTTATCCCTTTCCCAATGTTCATTTTGAGATAAATAATCACTCATAAGGAAACAGTTTTTCAAATAAAAGTAATGATGCAGTTAAAGTCACATAGCATAGTAAAAATCAATTAATATCAAACTTTACCAAATTGCATGTTAATATTTTTGTGGCGGATTCGATACCGCGCCCATTAGTATGATATTCATGCAGAGCTATCAACTGATCTGGCTTAACTTAACTGGACGAATTGCATGTTAAATTTACCTGTTAGTGATGAGACTAAATTTCAAGGTTCCAGCAGGAATAGTGATAGGATGAAGATTCCAAATAGTTTCAAGTGATGGTTGTCCATTTTTACATCTCATATAAGCTTGAAAAGTAGCAATACACATCAACCAAAACTTTCCATTTTCTCCAACACCATTAACAAGTTTTCCAATCTCCATTATCATGTGATCAATGGAAGAATAATATCCTCTAATCCCTTGTTGCTTTTTATAATCAAACAAATATTTAAGATCTCCAAGATACAAAACATACCCTTTTCCATGAAAACTCTTTGTTGCTAGTTTCTTAAGCTCTTCAACTTTTTCCTCAACTTGTACCCTTGAAACATTGCCAAAGTCACAAAGAGAAAGTGACACAAACTTAACACCTTTAAGTGACTCATCAACTTCTCCTTTCTCAAATTTTTCCATCACTCCTTTAACTACACCTTCAAGATTACTCACACACTCTCCTACAACAACAACACTTTTTCTTTGATTCATCTTTAAACTCTCAACAACACTGTTGATATCTTCAACCCTAGTTGGATCCAAAACCAATGCTTTGTTGGAAACTTTCTCTTGAGATTGAGAAGAGAGAGTTTGATCATTGTTTTCCTTTATAGAAGAAGTGTTTTCCAAGGAAACAGCTTGTTCAACATTGGTTTTCACTTGAGTACTATTAAACCCTGCTTCTCTCATAACCCTACTAACACTAGGATCATCAAGAATTGAAATAATGAGCTGCTCAAGCTCAATCTTCACCGTTAAAAGCGGTTGCTGCTGATTCTCAATCGATCCACGGCGTTGATGAGCTTGAGCGCGCTTAAAGGCAGCAACCAAAGCATTTGCGAAAGAAGGATACTGAGATTGAGAATGATGAGAACCTAACATAGGGCTAGAAGTCGTCGCTGGCAAGCGATTGAGCGCGACGTTGAAGCAAAGCTCTAAGGCTTTACATTGAAGAGGGTGAGAGTGAGATTGAAGACAAGCTGTTCTTAACAAACCATTTGTAACACTAAGCATGGTGTTTGCTACATGGAGTGGTGTTACTTGCGCATGGCCGCGGCGCTTTGCTAGGGTTATTGCTTGCTTTACTATGTTTGCAGCATCTGTAGTTAAGCCTTGTTGCAAAGAACAATTTCCTGTTCTCATCTTTATGATATTATCAACTTTCTTATAGGGTAAGTAAAAGCAATAAAGAGAAGAGAAGCTAAAATTCAATAGTGAGTGAGTGAGTAGTAAGATAGTTATATGGATGGAACATGGAAGCTAGGGTTTGTTATGATGATAATATATAAAAGGGAGAAGGGTTGATGATCATAGGTGTTATTGAATGAAAATTGTGAATATTGGAAGATGAGATAGATGATAGTTTGGTCTAAAGGGAGAGAGAGAGAGAGGAGAGAAAGAGGAGAGAGGAGGTGTAGAGGAAGTAAGGTGTGTGAAATATATGGAAGATGTGAGTGATGTGCTTTTCTTGTGGGAGAGGTAATAAATTTGGGGTCCAAAGTGGATTTTGTTGTAGAAAGTGGATTGCATGTGCTGACAAGCAGGACTATTAGACCAGTATCAAAGGCAACTTAGCTTTGCCTTCTTTCTTGCTTTCTTTTTCTTTCATTCTTCAAATTTTTAGTATAAAAGTTTTTGGTATTTGTAAGTGGGAGGTGGGGGCACTTTCTCTTCTATATATGCATAATGTTTTACTACTAGTTTCTTCTTTCCCAAGAGAGAAAAAAAGCTAGGTAACAACTCATTTGTTGAATCTTAAATCTTGAGTGTCTAATTAAATATTTTTGGAAATTTTGAAATGAGTTCATTTCTTCAAGTGTGGCATCAATTATAGAGAAATTGATGGATATAATTTTTTTTTTCTAACTTACATCAATTTTTTCAATAGAAACCTTCTTCCAATATTTCTTCTCTAATTCTTTCATAAACTTGTTTTTCGCTAAAGTAAAAAAATTATATAATAATTATTGTATTGGTGTTGTGCTAAAAATATTTATTTAAGAGTAGTTCTATTGTAATATTTTTATAGTAAATTTGAATGTTGCAAATTAAACCTAAAAAAGCTTGCATGATGAAAATATTGAGTTGAGCTTAGGTAAAACCTTAGGCTATGTTTGGTAAGACACTATTTTAAACTTATAGTTTATAGTTTATAGCTTATAAGTTCATACAATAATTTAGACTTGTTTGATAATGGTCTTTTCATCTCGAACTTATAGTTTATTTTGCTAGCTTATAGCTTATTTTTCAGACGTTATTTCAAATAGCGTTTTAGCTTATAGCTTATCATTTTTTCTTTCTTTTTTATCCTTATTATTTTAGTAAAAACCCACTTTTATCCTTTTTAATTTATTTTAATTTAAAATAAAATAATTATATATTAATATCTATTATGTCATTTTACATTTATAAGTTACTTGAAATGTTAATTTTACTAAACATTTCAATTAGCTTATCTGCTATCAGTCTCAATCATCGGTCATAAGTTATAAGTTATCAGTCATCAATCATCAGATGGATTAGCACCCCTTATGCTTTTTTTAATATACCTTCTTTGATTATAAAAAAAAAAAAACTTATAAGTCAACCGCTATTTTTACTAAAAAAGTCTTTATTTATTATGGTAGATATTTATAATGATAAAAATATATTAATAATAAATAATTAGATAAAATCATCATTATGTTTGTTATTATAATAGTCTTATATAACATATAAAATAGTCAAATACAACAAATATTCCTAGTAATTATAGCGCCTCATAGAAGTGGAAAATAAAATAGAATATAAATTATAAAAATTGATAGAAAAAGTAAAATATATGAACGCTCCTCTATCTTATTCGTAGCATTCTATTATATGTATGAAAAAAAAGAGAGAAAAACAAATCAATATGTATTTTTTTTTTCTTTTGAGAGTGTCAAAATCGAGAGCATGTTAAAAAGAGAGTGGGGCCTCACTGTAGTCTTATGTTTGAGCGAAGGAATTGCGAAATGTGTACGATTTTCTTCAACCCAAAGGCAACAAGGGAATAAAGTGTTGAGTCATTTTTCTTTATTTTTTTATGAATTCAGAAAATGTAGTAACAAACTATCTACATAAGTCTTTGAAAACTTAGCATGGTGAATTGGTGATGCATTGCATTTGCATGGGGATCCATTCTAACACCAACATTCTCTTATAAGGACAGTATATTATTCCCATAGCTTCTCTCTTCTTCTCTCTCCATTTATTATTTCTTAATGTTTGATCATTTTTTCTCTTTTATAGAAAGAAAATGTTTCGTAGGTGTATATCATGCTCATCTCTTTTTTTTTCACTCATGAAATATGGTTAATTCAATTCGTATTAAAAAAAATAGTTATTCATATATTAGATTTGATTACAATTTGTTCAATCAGTGTAGTTGGTAGTTATACAAAAACATTTAAATATAGAGTTGTGGGTTCGAACTCACGATATTTCACTCGAAATCTCAGCCACTAGATTAGTGACCCAAAAAATTTAACCATAACTTTTATTGTGAATTGAATTAATCATCTCCTCAAATAACCATATTTTTGTGAATTTGATTTAATAGATATCATAGGATGTAACCTTTTATAGAAAGAGAGAAAACAAAAGACATTTTCACAACTTAAAAAATTGATTGTAATCGTCAAACAAAGATTAGTTACAATTAATGTTGAGATTTAGTTTTCATATGCCCTTTTGTTTAATAACAAAAATTGGCATGCCACTGCACTTGTTTTGAATGTATTCATTAAAATAGCTTCGCCCAAATTTAGAAGTTTCAAATTTTGTTTAGAGATAGAGAGATCGGTTCAGGATTCGAGAGATGTTAAGGCTAAATCTCTCAGTGAGTTGTGTAGTCTCCAATGATAATTGGATCATTCAATGTTATGAGATTATGGGGTCGTATTAAGAAGAGGAAGGTGAGGGATTTTATTAGAGAGTTTCACTTAGACTTCATAGTTATTCAAGAAGTTAAGTTAGACCATGTGGATGGGGTAGGGTGTTAGAGTTTGTGGGGTAGTGTTTACCAGTGATTTCTAACAAACAACCGCTAGTCTTCCAAAGTGTTTAATCAATTTGGCTACTCACAGGATCGACTAAATTGATCCTAGGACATTGTCAAATAGTGTTTCAGAGATTCGATTCATGTTCAATAATTTCTCTAGTTTGTGAATATATACAACTTTCTAATGTAAATTGCAATAAGTAAATGACTTCAAAACGAAACAAAGTAAATGCATAAACAACATAACTTTCGACTTAAAATATAACTTTGCATTAAACAAATAACATGAAATGTAAATATGATGTTCTTCACACATACATTGTTTCAGCAAAGACTATTTTCTCTCACGCTGGTACTTCGAGTATTTTTGTGAATTTTTGTATATTGATTCGAACATTTCAATATAAACAATAGCACTCCTATTTATACTATTTCGACCCTAAGGGTCTCTACATAGATCTTTGTCACGTTCGATACTTCGAACGCTCACTTCATTTCAGATGTTCCCACTCGTCCGCTAAACAAAACCGTTCCATTTGAAATTCAAATCTTCCCGCTTTAGCATTTCGATCATGTTAGCGCTTCCGTCGAAGGATACTTGTAAATACTACAAAAACTACTCTTGGTCGAATAACACTTCTTCCAAAGAGAAACTTCTTAAATAGCTCTATGAGAACTATTTCTTCATCATAATCCGACACTTCAAGGTATCACAACCCTTTAGTCAAAATCTTCAGCTAACAGGTAGTTCCTCCTGCGACTGGAGTTTCAGGTCAATATAGGGAGCTAGTAGTGGTTTGTTTTCTATATGGAGTTGTGAGATTGGTAAGGTTGTTTTTTCTTTCTCATGTACGAGTTACCCAAGGGTTTGTCTTGAGTGGAGCTTGAATGTTTGAGAAGTGACTGAGATGGGAATACTTGACTCTCGCTCGAAGGCATCTTCAGGAGCCACATGGCGTGTCCTAGGAGATTTCAATCAAGTACTTAGACCCTCGGAGAGAAAAGGTATGAGTGTTAGGACTCAGAAAATTGGCTTGTATGAATCCCTTGAGTTTGGGGCCATTATTGAGGCCATGGGGCTGATGGATTTAGCATTGTTGGGTAGAAGATTTACTTGGTTCCACCCCTAACATGGTGTCTATGAGCAAGTTGGATTGGGTTCTCCTCTCGCTGGGGTGAAAAGAGGAGTGGGATCATAGAAGTCTTTGGTCTTTTCCCAGGGATGAATCTTATCACCGTCTACTTGTGGTTAAGTATCCTTCACAGTTTTAGGGTTCTAAGCATTTTCGGTTTAATAATCTTTGGTCGGGTACTCCCAAATTTGAGTTGGTTGTTAATGATTCTTAAATGGTAGGAGAGTATTCCGATTGGATGGCGTGTACTCCCAAAGATAAGTTGAAATCTTTCAAGGTGATACTTAAGGTGTGAAATAAGAAGGTGTTTAGTAATATGGAGTTTGAGGTTAAGATTTGTGTGGATAAGCTTGAAATGTGGGAGATGAAGGCAGAAGTGGTGGACCTTTCTCTGGAGGAGTTTAGAAGTAGGTTGATAGTGTTTCAGGAGTTTGATGACCTTTTGCCTTATATGACACTCAGTTATTACAGCACTCTATATTTTCTTGGCTTAAAGAATGAGATGTTGTGCAAAAACATCAACACTCGAGTGAACCTTAGACAAATTAGCAATATTTTGGGAACCTTTGTCTTCACCCAATATAAGCATTACCAAATATTGGATCCTTGTAGCATATTTTTTTAACTTCCTTATATTCTAATTGTTCAATTATCCCCATAAACTCAAAAAAAAACTCCATTTATCAACATCACATTTCAGCTCTGAAACAATCTTTTCATACTTGGACAATTTATCGTCTACAAACGTTCCTTTATGATGAATAAATACATGGACAAATTCATTAATTTATGACCTAATTACAATAGAATACAACTTAATATAGCAACAAAATAACAATCATCAATTAATTTTAACAAGCCTAATCCAGAGAAATCTTACATTCTACAATCCTAGAAACTGTCCATTAAGAAATCTTTAAGAAACCACGATTTCATAAAAAACCCTAAAAACTCGACATTCTACATGCCAAAAATCGTACACGAACATAAACCCCACATTCATATAAAAATCCAAAAAATTCCTAAATTAGAAAAATGCAAAAAAAAAAAAAAAAGACTTACTAAGGTATTCCTCTTGTCTTCTTCGTATTGTTCCAGCATTTATCTTCCTCGTTTCGTATATCATCATATACCTCTGACCTTCTTCGTTCGTCATTGAGTTCTTACCATTGTTTTTCAAATGTGCTCTTTGAGACCAATTCGTAAATGAACAAATTTATCTAGGTCATGATTCATTTTGGTCCCTTAATTTTAAAAATGACCATTTTGATCCCTAATTATCAAAACCATGCCAGGTTTTTCCTTAACGTCAAAGACGTTAATCAAAGTCAAATAAGGATGTCAGATGTCGCTTTTTGGATTACTAATTGCTTATGTGGATTATTTTCTGATGGGTTGGAATACTTAAGCGTATTAGGGCTTCATTGACCTCGTTGGCTAGAAATTTTCTGAGGGAACTCTCTAAGAACAAAATCATCAGAACGAAGAGCTGGGAACAAAAGCTAGGAACGAAGGTTGAGAACGAAGGCTGAGAATGAACAATCGACAACTGATAATGAAGTAACGAAGGCTGGATTAAAACGAGAAAGACAAATTTGTTAGTAAGTCCAAAGTTTTTCCTCTTTTAAATTTAGGGTTTACTGGGTTTTCAAATTTCTCCCCTTTCTAATATAGGGTTTAGTTGGTTTTAAATTTACTAGGTGCAATATTTCTTGCAAAATATTTGATTTAATATATAAAACTTATTTTAGATTATGTTCTTCGTATTAGGGTTTTTTCTTGTTCTTTTCGAAATGTTAAGTGTTGTATGATTCTCTGTATGATTTTGTGTTATTGTGGTTTCTATAAGAATTTTTGTTGGTTCTGAATAAGTAGTTTTAGTTTTAGATGAGAAATGGATGAATATTTTCATGTTTTTATTCACCATGGAGGTGAATTTGTAGATGATGAGTATAGTAACTTTGAAGGATTAGTTTCTTAGGTGGGATGTGATGTAGATAAGGGGAGATATTTTGAGGTGGTAGGGATTATTAAAGAACTGGGTTATAAAGAAGCTGGAACAATATTATACAAGGATCCCATATTTGCTATGTTTACTCTGATTAATGACAAAGGTGCCTAAGATGTAGTTGATTTATGTAAGGTACATTTGAGTGTTCATAGGTATGTATAACATCCTCTTTCTCAACCTAACTATTATAATGATCCTTTAGAGGAAGAGACCATAAAACTATAGGATGTTGTTAAGCTTGATGAAGATGAAGAAGATATTCTAAAACTATATGAGGAATTTCTCAAAGGTACAGAAAGTGGTGTGGATAAGGTTATTCATGTTGAGATGAATGGGGGCAAGCTAATGGGGTTGAGGTGAATGGGGCTGAGGTGAGTGGGGATGAAGTTAATGAGGCCGAGGTGAATGGGGGTGAAGTTAATGGGGATGAGGTAAATGGAGGTGAATTTAACGGGGGTGAGATGAAACATGGTGAAGTTAATGATGTTAATTTGACTAATGCTGCTGGAAGAGATGTTAGGCTTGAGATTTCTGATAATGATAGTGATTATATGAACTTTCATTATGACAATGACTTAGATGTTTCATTTGAGGATTCAGATGAGAGTAATGGTACTAATGGTTTACTAGATGAGGGTAGTGAAAGTTTGTTAGGTTATTGTGATGAGGCTGAAGGTACTAGCAAAAAAACATTAAAAAAAATACTTTAGTGAGGTTGTAAGTGAGGATGCTAGTGAGAAATTGGAGAGTGGATGTGAAACAGGTGAGGAAAGTGGATGTAATAAGAAGAAATGCCATGTTTTCAAATTTCCAAAAAAACATGTCGGACTATAAATGGGAACTAGGGATCTAATTTGCTACCAAGGCTCGTTTCGAGGAAGCAATCACCACATGTGTAGTCTAGTCAGGTAGGGATATGAAGTTGGCTAAAAATGACAAACAAAGGGTTAGGGTTATATGTAAGGAAGGGTGTCAATGGAATGCCAATTGTGCCAAATTACCATATGAGGACTCTTGGAAATTGAGGAAAGTGGTGGATGTTCATAAATGTAGCAAGGATTACAATGTGTAAAAATGATGACTATAAAATGGTTAAGTAAGAGAATTTAGAACTCATAGAAAGATAATCCAAAAATGAAAATCAAGGACATGAAGGAAATGACTCAAGTGAAATGGAATGTTGGTGTAAACAAAACTAAGGCCCTTAGGGCTAAGTGTGTAGTTAGGGGAATGGTTGATGGTTCCTTTTTGAAGCAGTACAACAGAGTTGATGTCTATTATCATGAAATTCTTAGAACAAAGTCGAGATCAACAGTTAAGGTGAATGTCAAAATTGTTCCAGATAATGCAATTGATAAGAGGCCTCAATTCCAGAGATTATACATATGTTATGCAACATGTAAGGAGGGTTTCAAACTATGCAAGTCTATCATTGGTCTTGATGGGTGTTTTTTAAAGGGTTTGTGTGGAGGAGAGATTTTGGCATTAATAGGAAGAGATCCAAATGAAGAAAATTTTCTTTGGAGTTTTTAAAGGTGAAACAACGGATAGTTGGACATAGTTTTTGGATAAACTCATTAATGATATTGGTTAGAGCTTAGTATCATACTTATACATTCATATCAGAACAACAAAAGGTATTTGTCTATTTTTAAGTATGCTTTCTATTTATTAATCTTGATGTCTCTTAAGTAACCTATGTTATGTTCATTAGTATGGTCTTTTACCGGCCATGGATAAGCTTTTACCACGTGTGGAACAAAGGTTTTGTGTGCGCCATATGTACAACAACTTTAGAAAGAGGTTTCCTGAAAATAAATTGAAAGAGAAAATATGGAAAGTTGCCAAGTTAACATATCCTCAAGCTTGGGAAAGGGAGATGAAATAAATGAATGAAGAAGCCTATAAACATATGATGAAGACACCTCCTAGATTCTAGATCAAGTCTCACTTTAGGAAAAACACCAAGCGTGATACTTTGTTGAATAACATGTCAGAGGCTTTTAACAGTGTCAAAATTGAAGCAAGAGCTAAGTTAATTGTGGCTATGCTTGAAGAAATCATAATATTGGAAAATAGGATAAGATTTGGACACTATATTGATGTTGTATATCCTCAAACTATACATTATTTTGATATTTTGGTTATATATTCATTTTTTTCATAGATGTGTATTGTTTAATGTTTAGGATTGAGAGAGTTAGTGGATACACAACTTATGGATTGTTAGGTAATTTCACTAATTGTTACATATATGTAGTTTTACTCAATGATGTTTACTAAATTCGCTAATATGCATTGCCCATATTGCATAATGTATGCTGAGCATATTTTTTAAGTTAGGCACATTGAAAACTCTGGTGACAAATTCTATGTAAATTTGCAAGACCATGTGTGCTCATGCAGGAAATGGAAGCTTATAGGATTGCCATGTGTTCATGCAATATCTTCCATGAAGAGCATAAACATAAGGGTTAGGGACTATATTGCTGGTATTTACAACAAAAAAGAGGTATACAAGCATGTTATTTACCATGTTAATGGGTCAAACCTTTGGGAAAGGACAAACTATCCTGATGTGCAACCACCTATATTCAGAAAAATGTCATACAGGTAAAAAAAAGGAACCTGGAGCAAGGAGAAATTGATGGCACTAATTAAAAAATTAGGATAGCGGGTTTACATTTAATTGCAGTAGGTGCAAGAAAATTGGTCATAACAAGGTAACTTATAAGCTACCACCTTTACCAAGTCAGGACTAGTCTACACAAGGTCGTGGAGAACAAGGTACGCAAGGTTAACCTGCCCTGCAGGGTACATAAGGTCAACATGCACTAAGTCAAGCAAGTGGAACCATTCCTGAACTAGAAAGTGGAACCATACCTGCATAATCAAGTGGAAGAACTCTTGCATAGGAAAGTAGAAGAACTCCAGCACGGGCAATTGGAAAAACTCATGTTAAGAAGTTAGGTATAAGGAGACCAATTAGAAGTGTTAGATCACCAGGTCCTACAACCAGGTTAAGTGCAACAAGGAATTTATTAGCCCCTATAACTAGACTCGGTTTATCTCAACCAAACAAGAAGACTAAATAGATGCCAATAAGAACTCTATTTTGGATGTCTGTTAAGTTAGATGTTTTTTGGAACAATTGGGTATACTAATATGTCTGTTAAGTTAGATGTCTTCTGTTATGTTAGATGTCTGTTAAGTTAGTTGTAATGCTGTTTTTTTGGCACTATGTTTTGATTTAGTTTGGTAATATGTTGAGTACTTTGTCCTTTATGGACTTTGTTGGAACAAATTTGGTTTATACCATATCCCTAAAGTTTTGATGATAGTAAAGTATTTAAAGAACAATTGGGTATACTAATATTTATTCAAGTGTGTAGGACCATAGACTAAAACTTGTGATATAAACTTAGTACTAGTACTGAAAAAGAACATTTAAAGAAAAGCTAAAAGATCTAGAATCTGAAGGATCAGAACCTGGGAGTCAAACTCTGAAGACTCTGACTCTAAAAGAGGTCAACTTCTGGAGACCAAAGTCTAGAGAAAGTCAACCTCTGAAGTCTAGACTATGAAGATCAGAAGCTGGGATCCAGACTCTAAAGACTCGAACTCAAAAGTTGGTCAACGCAAGGATCAATAATAATCTGAAAGGTCCCTATCAAACTCAGAGGCCCTTTTGTCTTCTTCTAATCACGTGCAGAACTAAGCAAAAATTTGCACAGACAGTAGGGACGAAACAGGTATTTCCTTTTAAAGCAAAGGAAATTCAAATATCTTTGTAATGGTATTATCCATATCAAGAAACATTTCAACGTATTTGATCAAGCTTCTCCAAGACTCTCTTAAGCAAGCTCTTTTCCTCAACGACTCTTTTTTTGTCTCTCTCTATATAAAAAGTTGGAAACTTGAAGAAAAACTATGAATTTTTGACAATCAAAAGAGATGTTACTCTGTCAAATCAAAAACACAAGTTTAACTTAGAATTTCTTAAAATTTGTATATCTTAGAAACACTTAAGTCTTATTGAGTTGAATTTTGTTTACACCTCTAATTGTATATCAAGTGTAATATTCAAACAATATTTTATCTCATTAGGATAGATTGTTAGAAGTCTCTTGCTTTTATGTTGGAACAAGATTGAGAATCTATGTTCAGAATCTAGTTTTGATGATAACAAGCGTATATTTTGTTAGGAACAATTTTATTACTAATGGCTTCATTGAGTGTGCAGAAACAAGTGTCAAAGTCCTTTACAACATATACAGCAACTCAATCAGAAAGTACGTCAGAAGCTTCAAAGAAATAAACAAAAATCAGGAACAAGAAGTCTTGCAAACTTAGAAGATCACGCATGTAAAAGATCAGAAGTTCTGAAGTTACAAGTTCTGGAGTTACAACGCAGTGACTTACAAAAGATAAACAGCAACAGAGTCACATGTAAATAAGAAGATAGTCTTCAGCTCAGCATGGAAAATCAAATAAAATACAAAGGACCGGAATTAAGAAGAAAACCGTTACAAACATCATCATTAGCTAAACGGCTACAACAACTAAAAGGAACAACTCCCAAGAATGATTGAAGAAGCAACCTACATGCAGTACATTGAAGAAAACAAAAGCATGGTGGAAACACGTCTACATTTATTACGCTTTCCAGAGATCAAGACAACAAACACACTTTCAAGCTATAAAAAGAAGTAATATCTCTCATGAAGGGTGTGGGTTTTTGGAGATAAGATGTAGTAATGAAAAACTATCAGAATCAGGTGGAGCAATACATAAAAGACTAAGAAGAATCAAAGAAGCAACTCTCAAGAAGAACAGTTGTTATTAATATGCTTACTAAGGAGGGAAAAGGAAGAAGAACTAAACAAGCAACTCTCATTAAGAAATGTTGTTCTTAATCTGCTTACTAAGGAGAGCAAAGGATGAAGAACCAAAGAAGCAACTCTCAATAAGAACTGTGGTTCTTAATCTGCTTACTAAGGATAACAAAGGAAGAAGAATCAAAGAAGAAACTCTCAAGAAGAACTGTTGTTCTTAATCTACTTAAGAAGAAGATCAGAGGAAGAAGAACCAAAGAAGCAACTCTCAAGAAGAACTGATGTTCTTAATCCGCTTAAGAAGAAGATCAAAGGAAGAAGAACTAAAGAAGCAACTCTCAACAAGAACATATGTTCTTAATCTTCTTAAGAAGAAAGTTGAAAATAAATGCAAGAAGCAATCCTTAATAACTAATGATGTTATCAATCCGCTTGAAGAAACCAAGATCAAAGCAAGAGGCAAGGATCTGGTCAGAAGATGCAGACAAGAGGAATCCAATGATTATTCAACTAAAACAAATTACTTGTCATTCAGTCTGTAATAAGAATATCTGCTTATTCGGAAGCATTATGTAAATTAAGTTGGTAATGATTCCTTAAGCGACCAAGTGAAAGTATGATGCTTGAGAAGACAGTGGTTGCGGTCATTGTGGAAATCTCTTGGAGACCAAGTGAAGTTCAGAAGACTAGGAGTCAATGGATGTTATATCTCATGGAGATCACTGAAAAGTCCATTGCAGCCAGTAACAGCAGGTAGCTATGCAGGGAGTTAGTCACAACGTGTTGTTGTGCAGGGTTAGTCACAGCGAGTAGATTATGCAGGGTTCCTGAGTCAATGAACGTTATATCTCGTGGAGATCACTGAACGGTTCATTGTCCAGATGGTTAGACACATCAGTTGGTTGTGCAGGTTGTTAGTCGCGACGGAGGATCGTGTAGTTGTAATCATGATTTGGTTATAGTGGATTAAGACCTCGGTTGAGAGGCAAATCATCTGAAGAAGGTGGACTGGAGGTAGCCTTATTCAGAAGGTGAACTAGGATAAAAATAAATGTGTCTTTTACTTTCTGCACTACTCATTTTAACTTAGAATATTCAAGCGAAAGCTCCTCAGAACTATAATGAGCAAGTCAGAAGTTCTGATGACACACAGAAGTTAAAATGAACATCTTATTGGTTATGTAGTTCTACATCCTCATGCTTCCGCAACATCAAAGCATAATCCAATAGATGATTAAACGAAAGAAAGAAAAGACGTTAAAGAAGAAGAAAGGCAATTTTAATTGATAAAGAACACAATTCAATCCCCCCTTCTTGTGTTTTCCTCCACCTTCAATTGGTATCAGAGCATGGCTCTGTATTGATCTCAAGATCAAACACTTAATAATGTAGAGAGATCGAGAAGGAGAAAAACATCACTGAGTAGAAGAACAACGTCATACTACAAATGCTCAGTATAATCAGGAGATGTCAAGGCAAAGATCTCAATACTTTATGCACATCATCCACTCATCATGAGGAGTTTTATAGTTAAGCATCAAATCTGAAGAAGCTTTAAGACACTTAAAGTCAGAAGATAAAAGTTTCAAAAGGAGCAAAATAATTTATCCTCAGAAGAATTCATCAGAAAACATCAAACTTGATAAGATGCAAGTGACAGAAGTTTCCTACCTCAACTTCTGAAGACTGAAGAAACAAAGAATCATCTCTGAAAACATCATAAGAACTGCTTGTCTCAAAATTTCATATTTCAGAAGTTCATCTTGGCAAATAATACTTCATCTTGTTGGCTCTAAGGTATGAACACGTGTGTAAACCTCCGAAAGATCACATGTGCCAGATATGGTTACTTATCTCTTGATAACTGTTCAAATCATCTCAATAACCACGTTCTCCTCCTTAATCAATGGGTTAATGAATTATTTATCATAATTAATTTCTTTTAAATGATTTTTTTAAAAGTGTTCTCTATAAATAGTATTCAAAATTGCTCCTTCCCTCTTTCGCTCCCTCTCATTTTCAAACCCTACATTCCGTCTTTCCCGTTTCTCTCTCGCTAGAAATAAAACCTCAACCGTCCATCAATGGCATCTTCTTCATCCAAACAAAATCCAGCAACCTTCTCCATCAACCCCAAACTGAAGGATACATTAAACCCAAAAGAACAATGCTCCTACCCGTTGATAAGATTGAAGTTCTTTGTGAATACATGGTGGATTTGAAGAACATCAAGGATAACAAAATTGATTTACTTCCTGCCGTTGAATTTCAAGGATGGAGAAACTTCTTAGATAGAATGATCGGTCCAGTCTTCTCACTCTTGGTCAAAGAATTCTGGATACATGCAGAAACCACTCCAACTGCGATTCTATCGATTGTTATGGGTAAGCAAGTGGTGATCACTGAAAATTTGATCAGGAAATTATTAGGGATTGAAAAGATGGGTATGTTGGTATCTCTGATGGAAGACCAGATATGGAACTGGTCCACGCAGAAATTTGCAAGAATGGAGAATCCTCGAAAAACTCAAAGTTCAAACAATTGAAAGAATACTATCAAGTTTGGGCAAAAATCTTTCTGGGCTGTATCTTCCACCGTAAACCTACAAGTTCATCCGACTATTTGAATGCTGACCAAGAATTCTTATTGTACTGCCTTGGTAAGAACATTAAGATTGACTTACCATTCATTCTCTTCAAACATTTATTGACACATGTCAGAGAATCAAGAGAAGATCGAAAGGTCAAAGTTCAGAAAAACTGGATTCCCTTCTCTGGGTTAATCTCAGACATTCTGATGGAGAATGGTCTGATATCTCATCTAGAAGAAGCCAAACTGGTTCAAGAATTAGAACCAATATGTGGAAAAACCCTAAGCGGGAAGAATCTGAAAAAGATGAATATCTTAAAGAAATTTTCCACAAGCCCACCACTCCTGAAGCAAGCTCCATCACAAGCAGAAGGGTTCAAATTGAGGACTTTCCTATGTTTAATGCAAGAGACACTCCTCACATCATTTTGGACTTTATTAGGTTAAACAATCAAGCAGACATACCCATTAATCCAGTTTGGCTCCAAGGTAGAAATAACCCCATTCCAGAAGTTCAGAAGAAAAAGAGGAAGTCCAAAAAGAGGAAGGCTGAAGAAGAAGGAACCTCTGCCAAAGTTAAGAAGGATAAGAAAAGAAGAACTTCAGGTAATTCCTCTATCTCTGTTTCAGCTATTAATTCTGAAAATATTAAAACTTCTGTTTAACCCGATTCCTAGACTATCAAATCACCAACCTTAGAAAACAGTTCTACCAATCCTCCAGAAGACCAAAATTTGGCACAACTATTGTCAGACATTGACAATTTTGATCCAAAAACATCTGAATCATCCAAACAAATAGAAACTCAAACCACCACTCCTCAAATCATTTCCAGTACTTTGGAGAACCCCAAAGAAACAAGTCCTCAAACCACCAATCAAAGTGAAACCTCACCCATATCACATGCTGAAACCCAAATAAAGACTGCTCCACCAGAAATCCAACAAGAAAATCACCCCATATCTTCCACACCAGTTAATCCAAACCCGTCTGAACATCCACCATCAAAAGAAACAATGTCCCTCAGTCCTTCTAAAGCTGCACCCTCACCACAAAATCCACCAACCCATGAAGAATGTTTAGAATCTTCAGAATACAAGCATCAATGCGAAATTTCGATTCCAAAATCTTATGGGTGGTACACAGGATCATGGAACATTCCTGGATACACTAGCCCCGTAGCCACAATTATTCCTGACACCTTTGACCAAAACACTCCTTCCTATAACATGTTTCCTGAATCCATCACATCCACTCCTCCACACTTAATCTGAAAAACTTTACCTCGTTCAACAAAAGATGCTGTCAGATCATCATCACTAGAAGTACATGTCATCCCGGCTTCCCCATCACCACAAGATTCACCAATCTCATAATAAATAACCTCAGAAGATCAATTTTCCGAATCTCAACAAGTAGAAGCCTCTGAACCTCAAATTGAAAAATCTCCTGAACATCAACCTGATTAACTCACTAACCCTGAAAAATCCTTTGAATCATTATTAGAACCCTCTACTGAGTCTGAACCTGACCAACCCTCTGAAAAGGAATCAGAAGCTCATCTTGAACCTCAAATTCCTGAACCTACACAAATAGATGTTGATATATTGTTCAAGAATTTTGAAACAGAGATGCAGGAATGGATAGCAAAGCTAAAAGCTGACTGTTCAACAAACAGAAGTCCAGTGGCTTCAGAAGCCCTTTGGGATGCATTCAGAAGGAGATTCAACTATGAATCCCTTAAACTCAAAGAAGTATGCCGCACTCATGCTAATGAGAAATTGTTTGAGTATCTGAATGTTGTCATCACCCTTGTGATAGATCTATAGGCTCTAAAACCTCCACTATTCATCAGCAACACTTCTGGTTCTATATCTTCTGAGCATATGGATATTGATGATAATCAAGCAAACTCTTTGGCTTTGGTAAAACATATTTCAAGTGATGTTCCTAAAGACATCTGTGAAAGAAGAATACCAACGTGGGAAATTAATGTTGATCAGGTGACTCCCAAGGTTCTCACTGTTTCATTTGTACTTGCAAGCGTTGTAAATGACAAGTCTGCTAAGATGCTTGAAATGCTAAATAAACTTGATAAGGAAAATGCAGAAATTAGAAAAAGACTGGACAAACAGGATGCAACCAACAGGAAATTTGAATCCTGGATGATGAGACAAGAGGAGTCTACCAAAGAAAATCAAAAACCTTCTGCTATCTCTCATTCCCAAACAACCTTAGATTGTGTCTCTACTTGAACGTCTGATATAGTTCTAGTTGTGTGTATTTCAATACTTTGCTTATTGTGTGATTTATGAACGACTTTGTATGCTTTGTTTTATACTCCTTGCTTGCAATCATTTACAGCATCAACAATTTTATAAGTAACCATATAAATGAAAATTATTAGAAATTTTAAAGTTAGCTCCCTTATCAAAATTGACATGCTATTCCTATCTGACTTAAACGTATGCAGTAAACTCAAATAGTTAATTCAATTCAGGGGGTGATCATACATCTAAGGGGGAGATTATTAGAATTCCAATGAGTTTTAAATCAGAAACTAATATGATTATCAAATTCATGGGGAGAAAATTATTGCACCTAATCCTTCAAGCTTTTTGATTATGACAAAAAGGGGGAGAAGAAGAGAAATATATTTTGATGAGCAAATAAGAGAGAAGTATATCATTCAAAAAGGAAATAGAAGTAAAATCTTAATGTGATGTCTGATTAAACATGAAATATGAGGAAATATAATTGCTTATTTATTATTATCTCATAAAATTGTTCCATCAAAATACATGGTTTTGTCATCATCAAAAAGGGGGAGATTGTTGGAACAAGATTGAGAATCTAGTTTTGATGATAACAAGCGTATATTTTTTAGTAACAATTTTATTACTAATGGCTTCATTGAGTGTGCAGAAACAAGTGTCAAAGTCCTTTACAACATATACAACAACTCAATCAGAAAGTATGTCAGAAGCTTCAAAGGAAATAAACAAAAATCAGGAACAAGAAGTCTTGCAAACTTAGAAGATCACGCATGTAAAAGATCAGAAGTTCTGAAGTTACAAGTTCTGGAGTTACAACGCAGTGACTTACAAAAGATAAACAGCAACAAAGTCACATGTAAATTAGAAGATAGTCTTCAGCTCAGCATGGAAAATCAAATAAAATACAAAGGACCGGAATTAAGAAGAAAACCGTTACAAACATCATCATTAGCTAAACGGCTACAACAACTAAAAGGAACAACTCCCAAGAATGATTGAAGAAGCAACCTACATGCAGTACATTGAAGAAAACAAAAGCATGGTGGAAACACGTCCACATTTATTACGCTTTCCAGAGATCAAGACAACAAACACACTTTCAAGCTATAAAAAGAAGTAATATCTCTCATGAAGGGTGTGGGTTTTTGGAGATAAGATGTAGTAATGAAAAAGTATCAGAATCAGGTGGAGCATTACATAAAAGACTAAGAAGAATCAAAGAAGCAACTCTCAAGAAGAACAGTTGTTATTAATATGCTTACTAAGGAGGGAAAAGGAAGAAGAACTAAAGAAGCAACTCTCAATAAGAAATGTTGTTCTTAATCTGCTTACTAAGGAGAGCAAAGGATGAAGAACCAAAGAAGCAACTCTCAATAAGAATTGTGGTTCTTAATCTGCTTACTAAGGATAACAAAGGAAGAAGAATCAAAGAAGAAACTCTCAAGAAGAACTGTTGTTCCTAATCTACTTAAGAAGAAGATCAGAGGAAGAAGAACCAAAGAAGCAACTCTCAGGAAGAACTGATGTTCTTAATCCTCTTAAGAAGAAGATCAAAGGAAGAAGAACTAAAGAAGCAACTCTCAACAAGAACATATGTTCTTAATCTTCTTAAGAAGAAAGTTGAAAATAAATGCAAGAAGCAATCCTTAATAAGGAATGATGTTATCAATCCGCTTGAAGAAACCAAGATCAAAGCAAGAGGCAAGGATCTGGTCAGAAGATGCAGACAAGAGGAATCCAATGATTATTCAACTAAAACAAATTACTTGTCATTCAGTCTGTAATAAGAATATCTGCTTATTCGGAAGCATTATGTAAATTAAGTTGGTAATGATTCCTTAAGCGACCAATTGAAGGTCTGATGCTTGAGAAGACAGTGGCTGCAGTCATTGTGGAAATATTTTGGAGACCAAGTGAAGTTCAGAAGTCCAGGAGTCAATGGATGTTATATCTCGTGGAGATCACTGAACAGTCCATTGCAGCCAGTAACAGCAGGTAGCTGTGCAGGGAGTTAGTCACAACGTGTTGTTGTGCAGGGTTAGTCACAGCGGGTAGACTGTGCAGGGTTCTTGTGTCAATGAACGTTATATCTCGTGGAGATCACTTAATGGGTCATTGTCCAGATGGTTAGTCACAGCAGTTGGCTGTGAAGGTTGTTAGTCACGACGGAGGATCGTGCTTTTGTAATCATGATTTGGTTATAGTGGATTAAGACCTCTGTTAAGAGGCAAATCACCTGAAGAAGGTGGACTGGAGGTAGCCTTATTCAGAAGGTGAACCATGATAAAAATCAATGTGTCTTTTACTTTCTACACTACTCGTTTTAACTTAGAATATTCAAGTGAAAGCTCCTCAGAACTATACTGAGCAAGTCAGAAGTTCTGATGACACACAGAAGTTAAAATGAACATCTTATTGGTTATGTAGTTATACATCCTCATGCTTCCGCAACATCAAAGATTAAATGAAATAAAGAAAAGACGTTAAAGAAAAAGAAAGGGAATTTTAATTGATAAAGAACATAATTCAATACCCCCTTTCTTGTGTTTTTCTACACCTTCATTTTATGCTCGAGCATCTAAAATCTCTTGTTTGTGTACTTGAGCATTAGAAGTCTCTTACTTTTGTGTTTGAGCATTGGATGTCTCTTGCTTGTGTGCTTAAGCAATTTTAATCACAAGTTATTATAGTGAAATACCTTGGAAGTGCAAGGGGACAAGACAGCTCTCGTTTTGTGGGAGGAACCGGGATAAATTGCCTGTGTCTTTCTTTTGTTTACTCTCTACCTCTCAACTTGTCTATCCACTGCAAACAATCAGATTCTAGACTTTGTGTTCAGAATCTGAAAATAGTACCATACAAAAGAAAGAAAAAGTTAATACAATTCAACCCCCGTTTCTCGTGTTTTTCTTACCTTCGAGTTTTTGTATACCTTTTGGAATTTTGTATTACTACTCTATATGTTATGGGCTTATAAATGAATTAAGAAGTTTAATGATACAACCCATGTTTACAAGTTTGTTTAATAATCATATTTAATAGTACAAATCAAAATAAGCTTACAAGATTGTTTTCTAGTACAATTATAAAACCTTTAACGACTCATACTGCTTTCAGGGTGATCGACTGACCCCACAAACCAACACGAGTCTTTTCAGCATGCATTGACCTCACTCGCACGCTTTCTGAGAAACTTCCCAGAAGGTCACCTGGTCGTACCTGATCAGACGGATCGTCAAGGCCTGCTCGGAACTGGATCTTTGAGAAGTGAAGGGGGTGTACCTGCAAGGTACTCCGACGATGCCAAAGTAAGAAAACGAGCAAGGGAGTGCAAGTACGAGCTAAAGGTTAGAAGAGAATGAATACCTGACCCTCTAGTGAAAGAGGGTATTTATAGCCCCCAACACTGGGCCATGATCTCGCTACTGGGCTGGATTCCCAGGCCCAACTAGGAGACTTCCAGGTTTCCTAGGCGGAAATATCGGAGATGCGTGAGTGCTCTCCGTCCTGGTCAACCACTCCGAAGTTTAAGGGAGACGCGGTCTTTTAGGGACCACGTGGACTCTGCATTATTCGAGGGGTTTGACGTGAAGGAATCCTACGAGGAGAAGGGTCCTCGGCAGAGGAGGTGCTCTCAGGGAGCGCGCTTTGACATGCTCGGGTTCAAGTAAGGAGGCAGGTCCTCGTCGGGCGGGGTGCTTGCGGGGAGCACTCGTGCTGAGCACTAGGTGGCTTACTCTAGTGCCGTTAGGTCCTCGAGCAACCGGGCACTTCTTGCTCCTTACGAGCTCAGAGATGGTTTGTACCTCCAAGGTTAAGTGGGCCGAAAGTAGATTGGGCCGATTCTTGGCCCAGTCCAGAACATCACCCATCCCAGAATTGTTCTAAGTCAAGCACACTTAACTATGGAGTTCTTATGAAACGGGCTACCGAAAACAAGATCCATCTTCTTTTCTTAGGGGTTGATATCTTATTAGAAGCACCAAAACCATGCTTGGTGGAGTGTAAAAAAGTAGTTATTTGGTCAAACATATTCTAGGGAGAGTGACGGTTGTTTTTGAAAGATTCTTCGCTACGAGATTTCAAAATTATCCAACAACAAATGAGAAATAAAGGGTCTTGATTGGCGACCGCATTAATTGTCCTCCAATTATATATATATATATATATATATATATATATATATATATATATATATATATATATATATATATATATATATATATATATATATATATATATATATATATATATATATATATATATATATATATATATATATATATAATCCTCATAAAAATGAATGTGAGGTGACAAACAGAAATTGTTCTAAACTTGCATGGTCAATCTCCAAGAGTGTGTAAGATGGTTTCATTAGTTACATCACATCTATAACAAGAGGTATTTGTTGACAACACGTGTGATGAAAGACTCGTGTATAGTTGGTAGATAACTTCCCATGCATAATGATCCAAACAAAATGACGAATGTTTTCAAGTAACTTAAGGTTCCAAATCCAATACCAATTCATTGTCTGAATATGAGATGGATTGGACTTCAAAACTAACCAAAAATAAGATGATTTGGTAGAATAAGTACTTGATACTAAAATCCCCAAATAAAAATATCATCCAAGTATTAACCATCTTTATTTTTATGTCTTGAGAAAAACTATACAACATACAAATTCTAGTTTAAAATTATACATAACTTGATAGTCATTATTCAAATAAATCTTAGTTAAAACATATCTCCTCAAAATCAACTCATAAGCTAAGAAACACCTCATTTTTATAAATTTGTTGAGGCCATATATCTCCTCAAACAAGTGAGCAACTATCAACATTTTTGGACCTTAGATTTTATAGATACTTGTGTCAAATATATGTTGGGTACGTAAAAATTGCAATTCTTATTAACTTTTGCATAGAAAGAAGAGCATGCACACACATAGCAGCAGCATCCACTAAGTGCTCCTCTCCCATCTATCTATCTAGATGTTCACAAAAAAGAAATCAGAATATTTTCAAACACAGATACCTCCCTTTCACTCCTCAATCACTTTTACTTGTTTTGTGCAATGACCCATGACGTATCATTAATGTATGAATCAATCCATGCATATATATCATGAGTTTAATGAAAACATGTTGAGTAACATCATTAAAAAAAAAAAGGACAAATAATGATATAACAATCATAGATAGTTGATGATATAATGGATGGCACTAGTTGATGTAAGCACTTAATGGTAGTAAATAGTGAAAACACACTTGAGCAACATGTTGTGAAATATCTATGTTTAGATATGTCTTCAATTCACTTCAATGTAGCTCAAACATTGAAACATTATAATTGTAATTTTAAACCATTAATTTGTACTTTGCAATAGGATTAGGATTGTACATTTTAACATTGTGAAATGAGATTTGATAAAATGTTTTGTCAAGAAATAAGAATATGTGAATGTTTGGATCCACTTTTGTAAAAGAGAATATTTATTTATTTTAAAATGTAGAGTTGATTTTTAATATGTTTAAATCTAGAATTTTTTTTCTTTATAATTAACTTTTAATGTCGAATTTGTGGCTCATTTATTACATCTTTTTATTAAAATAATTTGTATAATGTTACATATTTTAAAAAATATATAATGAATTTATTTTTAAAAGTTTTCAATTAAAAACTAATATAAATATTTTTTAATATTATTTTAGGTATTTTATCATTTTACTGTAACTTTTTTTAATAACAAAATTTCAAAAAATTATTTAAATGTAAAGCTATTTTGAATAACTTTTCATAAAATTATTTTTGAAATATATTTTTTTAAAAATTTTGTGATTTTGACTATATTTTAATCTTCATATGTTTACATTATTTGATGTCGTTTATAAAAATTAATTGTAATATATATATATATATATATATATATATATATATATATATATATATATATATATATATATATATGTATATATATATATATATGTATATATATATATATGTATATATATATATATATATGTATATATATAATGATATAATGATAAAATAAATAGACCTTTATTTTGTCTTCTTAAATGCTTTGTTAAGTTCTTTTAAGCATGACTATTGCTTTGCAATTCACCTTACTAAAGCAGCTACAAAAGATAATTAAGCATATGCTTATAGAATTACAACCAAAAATGAATCCATTAACAAGCAATCCAAATCTTGAAACTATTTATAAAGTATCATATGCTTTTGGTTAGGATGTGAAGCATTTACTGTGGCTAACTGACTATATAACTAGCAATGGAGCATTTTTCAAGTCAAAAAGTGTCTTCTATCTTTGTTAGCCTAAAAAGACATGCAAAGATGCACCAAATAATTTGAACACATAGCACTCTTTTATGCTAGCTAGAAAAGAAGTGTTTGAACAAAAAGATACAAGAATATATACTCTTCCAATACTTCTCTCTTTACCCCACAAATACTAACGGTTTAACTTTTAATTTTTGAAATAAAGGCTTGTTGTTATAATATGAAAAAAAGTTATCCTAAGTGTTGATCTAAATTATTTGGACACCAAAAGATTTGAGGAAAAGTGTAAGATAGCTCAGGATGGCAAACGTGCATATCAGTTCCGTTTGGTTTTGTCTGGCAAAAATTCACAAAACAAATCGGGTGGAATGGGTCGACAATATTTGAAAATGTGAATTTAAAATTTTGATCTGCCCTAAAAAAAATGAAGGTGATGCAGACTCGCAGATACTGCACCTCCTATGTCTAACATTATAAAAAAAATATGTTAATATACGCACTGAAAAATCCTGAAAAAATAAACGTGCATGTTAGAGAATGACGACCTAAAATATTGATTTAATAATATTAATAATATTTTTATAGATTACTAAAATATTGATTTGCCATACAAAAATATATGAACAAAAAGAGTATATTCGGCTAGTCATCCCCATTTTGCCATCCCTAAAACAGTGTAGTATAGTAAGTTTTAAATTTTTAAGAGGCATGTATAGATTTCTCACAATTTAAATGTGAAAAAATAAATATGACCATATTTTCTCCCTATTAACTATGACAAATATTTTATAAAATTTTACTTAAATTACGATTTAACGTATCAAATTAGAAGACATATATCTAATAATTCACTTTGCACACCCTCAATTTTGTTAACCTCTGATAAAAGGTGCATGATTATCTTTTCTTTTCTTATTCAAAACACTAGTATTGATTTCAATCCAAACACATTTTATTAGAGATGAAATATTAATATGCATTCATCTTTTGGTTAAAGTAAAGTAGTCTCTCATAAAGCAATATTAAAAGTAAAATATGGCATTATCTACTCAAAAGGGACGCTCATTTTTATGCTTTTTGAACTTCAAATGAGCATCTTCGACCTCTACGTGGCCATGTGGCAGAAAGCAAATATGTAAGCATCTCCAACGAGGTTTCAAAGTAGGTTTTTCATAGTCTTGTGGAAATGGAATGCTTCTTTAGCTCTTTTTAATTCATTTAAGCAATCTCCTACTCAAGTTGGGTCTATAATATTTTTGACACAAAAGTTTTAGTTTGTTTAAAATGTTTCTCATCATAATCATTCTTATAGATAAATGATATTTTAATATAAGGTTAATGATATTTCTATCAATAATATAATCATTATTAAACTATCTAAATTTGAATATGAGATATTTTATTTTATGGGTGAGTTTATAATAATTATTATGGATGATCACTAGCTCAAAAGGAGGAGGTTCGATCATCTCTACTAAAATATCGAGGATACATTTCAACTCTATTTTAAAGCTCCACACTAAATTTACACCAGGTAAGTTTGTCTTTGAGGACGCGCAAAACGTGTTACCGTACAAGACCAAAAATTTTACATGTTCAAATTGTAGTTAAAAGGGTCTCACATAAAATATTTTTCAAATGATAAACTATGAAAAAATATGGTTTTTATTTAACTCACCACACTTTAATTATGGTTAAGTTATGTAGTATCTCCAAAAACATAAGACGATCATGAAACTAGAAATTGATAATGAAATAGTAGGAGACGTTCATAGTTGTCGTCCATAAATAAGACATCTCACGTGAGATTTAAGGTATTCTTTCTGTAATTCATAATTCACATTATTTTACTAACTTAAACATTAGAATATTAATCTTGCTTATTCAATTTCGTGCTGTCATATTGAAAATCAACTCCATCATTTCGTCAAATATTTCTGATTCTCTAACTAAATTCCCACACAAAAGTTTATGTGTATGGTTAATTACAAGACTTTGCTCAAGATATTAGTTGGGAAGAGACTAAAGAAAAGATTAGTTAATAGTATTGGGCAGGATGGGCAGCTTTAAAGGCTAGAATGGGGAGGAAAAAGTTGTTCCAATTTTGACATGACAGCTTTGTTAATGTAAAGGTGATGGAATTACGTACCACACACACTTTTTTGTCCAAAAGTTTCTCATATTATTTTAAGCCTTAATATCTGATACGCACTTGTGATTTTTTTTTTAATTAGGAATACAAATGATTACTCTACCTCGTGTTATCTGTGCAGAACAAGAATCGAATCTAGGCACTTCATGTTGTATGCACAAAATGGTGTTTGTGGTGGTTTGTAATAAAGGAAATTCTAAATACGAATCTTGAAAAGTTAACATTCATTTCTTACATTTGTCACCATTTATTGCTATTAAAAGGAAATAATGTGGATGCTAGTGGACTTAGGTTGGAGACATGTAAAGTTTTTTCAAATTATGATGCATAGGTGAATTCATATTAGGGGAAGAGAAAATTGTGTGTGAATTATATATTGGATTTGGATTCTCTACCACAACTAATCTAGACACATGCATGTGAGAACTTATTTATATAATACAATTCTAGTGAACAAAGTTCATGCCACCTTTTAATTGAAGTAGGATTATTGTGCGATTTTTTTACTTACATGCCACAAAAATAAACAAAATTACCAATATGCCACCATTTGAAAAAAAATTCTCAATGTGCCACATTTTGTAGTTGGGGTTCAGCTATCTATTAGTTGAACTCATGAAGGGAATTTTTTGTAGTTGGGGTTCGGCCATCCATTGGTCGACTCTGTGAAGGACTTTTTTTTATTATTTTGAATTAATATATAATATTTTTAATGTATTAATAATATTAATTAAATATTTTAATTATTAATTGAATTTAATATGATATTTAATTATTATTTTAATAGTATAATAAAAATTTAATTAATTTTTTTAAATGGCACATTGGAAAAAAATTCAAATGGTGGCATATTTAAATAAGATGACAGAAATTTCTTCCATTTTAATTAGAGATAATAAATTCGTATAAGAATGAAACAATGTTAAGTATTTTTTAAAAAGATTGTTATCACCTATTAAAATTGTCATAATCATCTGTGCGTAAGGACGATAGACCTATAATTAAAATTGTGTTTATGTGAAATGTGTTATTATAAAATAAAAAAATTCAACATTAACATTATATATCGTAATGATGGCCACATAGCACATGTCTTACTTGTTCGCTCAAACCAATCCATCATGTGTCTAATTTAGAGTTGCCATAGATATTTGGTCAATTGTTCCTTCTCTTGAAGATCAAAAATCCTACAGGAATCATTGACAAAAATAGACATAAAGTAAGTCAAAGATCCACAAAACACAGAAGATGTTGTTATAAGTGGCATGGTTATAAGATTGGCTCTCTTCATCAAGAATGAAGAGGACTTTAATGATTTGGTATAGTTTTGAATGAGTCTTTGGGACAATGTGGATTTTAATGTTGGAATTATCGAGTTTGACCACCTTAACACAACTTAGATATTCCTTTAAGAGAAGGTGGTGATTAAATTGCATTTCTTGTTGCATAAGAGTTCATTAGACATGATCTCCTTCAGCTTTGAGTTGACCTCACAACAACACTAAAAAATTTAATGTCTCATAAAAGACATGGGTCTTTTCTCCCTTCTTGTTCGTGAGAACAAAATCCCAATTCACTAAGCTCAAATTAGATCAAGTTTTTGTTTTGTTCTTCAAATCAAAATCTGAACGGTGGAAATTTGTCAATGTAGTTCATATTCGAAAGGGGATTTTTTATACATATTGTGGAGGTGAAATAAATCCCTAAAAACCCCAAAATATTCTTCGAAAATGCATATCCGAACGCACTACAAAAGTGGTTGTTTCGGAGATGCATCTCCGAAAGCTCCCTTAATGTGTAAGAAAGGTATTTCAGATATGCATCTCTAAAACCCTGGACAGTGATTATTTTAAAAATCATCAAAGTTTTTATACATATTAGATTAAAACGATAATAAAAACGCAAATGAAAAATGATATGAAATAAAAAACAATAATAGAAACAATATATTGTTCTGAAATAAAAAAAAATAATATATAAATTATTCTGGAAAAAAAGCATAACCTACTGCATATGTCTAATCCTCACCCCCTGACCCCTCCTTTGCCTTCTGTATCCCACCGCACTCGCTGGCTCCCTAACCATCCTCTCTATGAAGGTCGCCACCTCAGAATCGCCCCTCTCAATGATCCCTAAGTCCAAAGCCTCATGCCCAATCAATTGTATCGGCTGACAAACCGGCAAGAGATCAGTGGCTTGGTCATCCTGGGCTTGCTGGTTCTCCAAGATCTCTTCATGAGCTGGCCTAGACGGACGTCCAAGAGCATCTGGTGTCATGATAGGGTGTGACATTGTGTATAACTATGTCATATATCCCTCCACACAATGTCAACTGCTGGATGCATGCATCATCTGATACTCGACTGGCACCATATGATGCTCCTGATCCTCAAAGATCTCATCGAGTTCCCGGCGGGCAATGGTGTTTGTAGCAGCCTGAAATGGAGATCTAGGTATGGTCTGCACATAGCCAAACTGCCGCATGCATCGCTCTGACAGATAACTGATCATAGTGTCGGTCTCACATGCTAGACACCTGAAGTACAATGAGATGGAGTTGAATGGGATAATCTCCATGCAATCCTGGAACGGCGTCCATAAGATGTCATCATGAACAGTCCGGTCAAGATACACCCAGAATAGCAACACAACATGATTCCCTCTGTAGGGGGTATACATGGCAGTCCTCGGCATCTCCTCCATATATTGTTGATCAAGATCAAAATCATGAAATGCGGTAGAAGTGAGGAATGGTTCATCCTTGAAAATCGAATAAGAGTCACGTAAAAACAAATTATTAATAGTAAATTAAATTTAATAGTTGGAATGAAAGGTACCGTCAACAGTGTAACAGAGCATGTCAATTTCCTGGTCCTCTAGTTAGAAGCTTCATTCAGCTTTTGGTATAGGTATACCAAACATCCGGCCCCCAGTTCCACTCCCTCACTGTATTCAAATACATGAAATACCGGAGGTATGTTACATCCACGTAGTTTGCACTTCTATCCACAAAAAGGGACGTGTCAACCAAGAACATGAAGTAACACCTTAAAGCACACTGACGGTCATACTGAACAAAGAAGTCATCGCCCTCAATCTCGGAATCAGTTTCCGAAACAAGGTGATTGTGATAAAGGTCCTTTAGGAATGAAAACTTGGCATGAGCCCCGTTAGTCGAGGAACATTGCTCAGATGTCTTTTTTAGTTTAGCTCCCAATAGTCAACCATTCATTCAGTGGCAACATCACGAGTGATCCATAAGTGGTTATGTAATCTCCCACTGATATGAAGGTGTAGCAAGTAGACGACGCCATAAAGTGTGATCGTTATCTCGCCAACAGAAAAGTGGAAAGATGACATCTCCTTGTGTCATCTCTCAACAAATGGTTATGTAATCTCCCACTGATAGGAAGGTGTTGCAAGCAGACGGCGTCATCAAGTGTGATCGTCATCTCCCCAATAAAAGAGGAAAGATGACATCTCCTTGTGTCATTTCTCAACAAATGCCTCGTGCATGCCGTGGTTGATAGTGTTGTAACCGGAACAACAGAGTCCAGCTAGTCCGGAGCAATAAATGGCCTCCCTAAACCAATCCACATCATGATGATACAGATCAAATATTTTTCGCATGTGGTTCACGAACTTTAGTGGCAGCCGTTTCTGTAAAGATAAATATTAATATCAATTTTAACATATTTGTGCGTAAATCATTTAAATGAAAAAGTGTAATAAAAAATATACATGTTTAGTAGAAACATGTCGAGCGACATAATCAGAGTAATAGATCAAGAGTGATGTGTTAGGGAGTCCTCCTGAATACGCTGGTTTAACCTCCTCAGAATCTGGAACATGAACCTCATCGGATTCTAGAACATGAACATCCTCGGGTTCCTCCTCATTATCCCTAGATAAGGACGCACGTGACAGACGACACCTCAGAGCAGAAGTGGATGTTCCATCTACTTCCTCCCGCAGTATCCGACCGCGTCCTCGAACCCTTGTAGATTGTTCAGCTCTCTCACGCCGAGCAGAAGTAGCTTGGCTTGGCCTGCCAAGTCTCATTATATTCGGGATCTCCGCCATTTTTTCTAGAAAAAATAATTGATACTCAAAAGGAAGGAACAAGAACAAGTTTGAAAAAAAATTTTAAAAAATAGCAACTCATGCATAATTCCGGACGTTCATATCTGAAACTCCTCATAGGTGTTTTTGAATATGCCCTTTTGAAAACATGTGCGATTGTCATTTTTTAAGCTTCAATCTAAATCACAAAAAAATGTAATTTTTACATAATTTTTACACCAAACAACCACATTTTACAAATTATATTTAGAGAATAAAACAGAATGAGGAGTTTTTGTCGTGGATTTAATGTATAAATCTTATTTCAGAGATATATTTTTAAAAAAGTCTAAAAACTAAAAAAAGTGAATTTATTCGAAAATGCATCTCCGAAACAACTTTGATCTTAACAAAAAAAGGTATTTCAAATATACATATCCAAAAACACCCTTAAAAAATTATAATTAGTACGTTCGAATGTATCTCTAAATTCAAAAAATAAATTTGAAATTTCGCCAAATACCTCTAAAAAAAATTAAGGGATGTGCAAAGAAATCTCCTATTCAAAATGTACTATTTTTATTAAATTTTTTTAGTTGGTGTTGATGTATCTGCTCTTAGACTTCGTTAAATTGCTTATAAATGTTGTAGTATGCATAATCGTATATATAACTTTTCTATAGAGTATCCCTATAGTTTGTAATAATGTGAAGTGATAATTTCTTTTGACAACTACAAAATAAGAACTTATTTAAATGTAGCATTTTAATATATCCAGTTAAGATTAGCTAAGATTTATTGTGTCATGTGTTAGTGTAGTCGATTTCTCATTGGTTCGTACCTGGAGATGGCTTATGGTATAAGATTTTCAAGTAGTTATTGGTTCTTCCTAGAGACATTAAGTCTCTTTTTAAGTCATTTATCTCTTAGGATGGTAGGTCTTATTTAACTCTCTGGTTGTTAGGGGTGAGCTTCCCAGGATCTGATATTTAGTTGTTTGGTATATTTGAATATCCAAAGATTGATATCGTTTTTCCTAGTTCCTCAAATAGCACTGAGCATGTGGAAGAAAATAGCATTTTTCTAACTTGGAAGTATTCATGGACAACTCGTGGTTTCTCTTCTTAACTTGAGAACTCTATCCTTTGTATGAATCAATAGTGATTAAAGAGTCTTTGACCTTGTTCTTGATTAGGAGTGGTCTTGGTGCTTATCTTGTGTAGGACTTTAATTCAGTTGATGGTGGTTCCATACAGGCTGAGATCTAGCATATGGTATCCTAATAGGTGGTGCCTGGTGGGATTCCAAGAGGATACAAAGAACATTATAATCAGATAGTACAAGTATAATCCATTAGTACAAAACGTGTTGATAATGAAGCAGCAAATAAAAGAGGAAACCCCACATATATCATCAGATAGTCCGGCCAATAATCAAGCAACAAACAAGAGAAAAATTAAAGCAACAGAAGTGTGTGTGTGTGTGTACATTTAAGAGGAAGTGGCTGTGTAAAATATCAATAATACTGGAGATCACAGCACAGGACAGAATCAAAACCCTATTCTAACATCAAAATATAATACTAAACAGTGAAAATGATAGCAGCAATTTTTAAGGGAATTAAGATAACAAGCAAAGTTGAGGAACTACAGAAACTTTGTATTCAAGTATTACAACAAACAATCACATTTCTACATGAAATCAGTTAATCATCTGCTAGAGACATACACTATTAGTACATAATATGTCCGAGAAATACTGTACATTTTAGAGGAAAATTGTAAACTCATAGTAACTCATTACCGCAACTTTAACTACCTTTGTCTCCAGATAACCCAAGATCATTCTGAAGTAACGGAGCAAGCATGTACTCCGCCGCTGATCTCTGCTTGGTAACTTCATTTAGAATTGCAAATTGAGCTTCCTTGCATGCTTTTTCATTTGGGAAGCCTAGGGTCCATCTCCCATCAGCCAAATGATCGGCCATGCTTAGGTTGTTGTCTCTGGCTTTAATTGTATAATACCGTGGGTCAAAATTTCTTATTCGAAGAAGCAACCACGAGGAGTGGTCTTCATCAATTTTAGGCTGTATCAAACAGAAAAGGAAATCAGAACCTAGGCTCCGACAAGCAAAAAAGTTAAGATAATATTGACTTACACATAACCCTGCCAGTGGAGCAATTGCTATCACAACTCCATGTCGACTACGGAATGGGTGTTTCTCTGCAAGAAGCAACTTTCCAACCATTCCGTACGCTACTGGTATTACATATACATCCCTAATTTCAGAATTTGAAAATGCAATCTGGCATGGAATTCCGGATTCTGCAGAAGTTACACAGCGTAAGAAATTAAACAAAAAAAAATAATTGATGCCAAATTTAAAATTATGATGCCCACCCAAAGAAACATTGGATCCAAAGCTAGTAGATGAAACATCTGAAGTTTGGTTTGCCCCAGAATCATTGGTAGAAGTGTCAATAGTGTTCAACAATGGCTTCTCGGCCAATACACTTTTGAAAATGAATGTGTTGAGCTGGAAGTGGAGAATAAATGCCTGAAAAATAACCAGTATCAGAGGTTTTCTTCAATAATTGTAGAGATGTGACACTAAAGTCTAAAAAGCATGATGAAATCAACATCAGCCATTAAAATCAGGAAAATAGATGCACAGATCAGGGTGAACTCATGGTACTTTCTCATTACAAATTACACAGCAAGCATTTGTCCATTTCATCCGATCATATTTTATTGCTTGAATCCTATGTGCAGCAACTACATGTGATCCATGTGACTTAACACTTGTGTCATTAGTAATAAACTAGGACAATATTTACCATTCAGAGACAACATATGTTGAGAACTAAATCATGGATGTACCTGGTAAATATGGTTAATAGTACGAATCTGGATTCCCTATATTATAATTTACATACAGGCATTCAAGCAAATCTGAACCGTTAGTGTAAAATCCAATGGCTCAAAACACATCAGTAAAAAAATCATTTAGTTTTTTTCAATGGCTCAGATTAATTCTGCAATCACTTTGAGTCCAGAGAATTCAAACCCTAATAATACTAAGGTGAAAAGTACAAGTCAATTTAAGTTTCGTATTCTCATTGAAAACAAACACCTATCTGGGTGTATATATAAAATAGAAAGTAACAAGGGATCATTAAATTGTAAAACTAATAATATGAAAGTCAATTGGACAGAGTAAATGACAACACCTTCATTGCATCATCCATCCTTTGCCAAGCAAAATATGAAGATGTCTCTCCTGTTACACACATCAAATTACTCTTGATGAAATTGTAATCAATACCTGATACTGTTTAATATCGACATGAAAATACCAATTGATTAAATGAGTAAATAGTTCATGCAAAGATGACAATACCATACCTTTGATCGATTGTTGGTGAAGAGCAAACTCCAAAATAAGTAGTGGATTCTTATAGTGAGAAGACTGTTCAAGAGCTGTATGCAAAATAAGGAATGTATATTAGAGGAAAATATGTATAATTTGTTAAAGATTATTTCTTTTTTGTTAGCACAACAACAACCGCCAAGCCTAATCCAGATAGACAGGCTTAGCTACCTGAATTAAGAGATGCTACTAAACTCGATCCAAAAATAAAATATCAATGATTCAACAAGAATTTTTACTTCCATTTTCTTGTTACAAAATATATGCAATTTGTTCAGCCATATGAAGCATATAACGACTTTTAACTGATCAAAAAACAAGCTACGCAGCAAATATATATTCAATCTAAAAGTGAACTAAGTAATAAATACCTCTTATACAGCTTTCCCATTCAGTTCTTAGAGCATCTGGAATATGATCAAACCAAATTCCATCAAGTTCTTTCAGAAAGTGTGCACGAGACTGATCATATAAAGTCTGCCAATGGAAACTAGAAACTATAAAACTTTAGAAACTTTGGGTTCATAAATACAACTTGATATTTCGAAGTAATAATGGCATGGATAAATCAAATACTTAATTGCTATAACATGTATATCATATCAAAAACTAAAGGTGTAATAAATCAACCACATAAAGCTATAATCCACTTGCATATTTAAAACAATCATGTACTGCTGCTACAAAACTGTCTTTTAGAAGTATCTTCCCAAAACAAACTAGTAGAAAATCAAGATGTTTGCTGTAATTAACTTTTATTATTTTCTTTTATTCCACGATGATCCGTTTCCTAGTCTTTTTAGATAGATTATGCAGTTTTTTGTTTCAAATTTCAATACCTAAACTGAAAGGACTGTTGATTCTGTTTTCAATATATACAAAATACACTATGAAACACGGACACCTCTAGGAAAAGGTGTGTCGCCATGTCCGACACATGTCGGTGTCTGACACTGGTATAAGAAATTTCGTTTCACTTTACTTGGGTTCTCCTTTACTCAGTCACTATGAGTCCTCTCTATTTATTCATAGTGTGACACAAAGGGTACTGTTCTCCTGGTTTTGACCATGCATCCATTCAGCGACTTAAGCAATAGTTACAGGCCTCATTTCATATGCTCATTTATATGCTCAACTGATCAACTTCAAATCAGAAGACAAGTGTGCAGGCAGAGCCTCTACTCCTGGCACATTAGGTTATGCCAGTTTGTGAGCTTGCATCTTAATCATAATTTTTTTCTATCTTTAGCTTAATCCTTTTTAGAATCTGATTGTGAGATTGATGTTACACCTTCTGCATAATAGCTGACATGATGCCTAAATTAATATCCACACAACATTTGAGGCTTTAACAAACAAATGGTAATAATAGTGATGAATTATACCCTGCGTAACCTTAGTATTAGTTTTGCTAAGCTATAATTTGATTCAAAAATTACAACTTGTAATAGTGTGTTGTGGTAATTAGCTGAAGTTGTTAATACTTACGGCGAATTGGAGGAGATTATCACTATTAAGTCCCTCTTTATTGAAGTTAAGTAGCTTTAGTAAGCACCATCCAACATGCCATAGCATCATTGTAGAGAGGGATTGCTCCATAACCTTCAGGAGGGCGTTTACAATCTGTTAAATTTAATATGACATGGTTATTTCGTTACCATTGTGTGTGCTATATGGAACCAAATTTGAGAAAATTAAAACAACATAACAAATATAATAACCAAGAATAAATTGATCAAAGAGATTTAAAATAACATTGTTATATATACCTCAGGCATAAAGCTAGTGAAGATACTACCATCTGCAGGCTTAGAAGTTGACGAACTATTAGTTTTCATCTGAAACAAACAGAAGAAGCAAGAAAAAAAAATCATATTTAATAACATGGTCCATCTAACACCAACAGCTTTTAGTTCAATAATCAGGGGAAAGCACTTGAAATATAATTTGGTATAAATGAATTGTGTATGGGAATAATCAACCACTAACTCAGTAAATTTGTTCAGATTGTTGATGATGTTGTGTAATATAGTAAAGATTTGTTTCCATAATTAGGACATTATTCCGGTCTCAAATATTAACAAAAGTATTTGGTTAATATATGATTTGTACAGTTTTTATCCTCTTCTAGTTTCACCAAGGAGATATTGGACAGCGGCCTTTTTGCCGCAGCATTCATCCCTTCAGAACTTCAGTTGGCAGATATGTTCACTCAGGGACCTTTGCAGAGCAGTAACGATGTTACTTGCAAGCTGGTGACGGTAGATGTCTATTCCCAAACTTGAGTGTTGTGTACTATGAAGCACGTACACTCTGAAACACGCCACCGACACTGACACGGCAACACCGATAATAATTTAAAAAATAAATAAATTAGACGTAATCACGCGTGTCAGTGTAGGTGTCCGACAGCTTGGATTAAATATGATTTTTACAGTTTTTATTCTATTTTAATTCCTTAATCAGGATTGAGGTAGTCAATATATGATTTGAAATCATTCCCTGTAGACACAATAAGAAATGAAATTCATACAACTTTTACTAAGATTCCTCTTTTTTGTAATTTCTCCAACAATAGGAGTATGTAACTAAGGAAAAAACTGATTTTAAAAGAAGAGTTGAATAGAAGCATATCAACCTCAAATATGAGAGCAAGCAAGAACAGAAGTCAAGTAAATATATATCAATATATGGAGCCAATATTGTACTTGCATGCAGATATTTCAGCATGGTTAAAAAACTCCAACACTTATTCATAAAAAAAAAATACTTGGTTTCTAGTATACATAATCCTTAACATGGTATGGAAATGGATGTGCTGTAGTATGCATTTCTAAAGACTATCTTGTTTAGTTCAATTCAATGGATGCTTACCATAATATTGCCAATCCCAGATAGCCCTATTATTGGAGATAAGAAACAATCAAGATCTGCAAAACTTGCATGAAAAAGCAACAAACAATTAATTAAATGACATACAAAAAGACAATTATTAGGATACATAAGGGACGGAAATAATGATACCTTTACTTTCTGCCAAAATGAGCAACAGAAATATAGATGCTAACAATTGTCTGCAATCCTCAGAGAAAACAAATTCAAGTATTCCTCTCCTGCAACGCAATGATAGCAATTTCATATATGTACATTTAGATACACACACAGGATCATAATACATAAATGGTCGGCCTCAGCTTTCTCCTCATGTCAACTACTTCTATATCATTACTATTAATCTGGGAATTTCATTTATCCAGATTCATTATTTTTCCAGTAACCTGATCCTTTCAATATGAAATAAGGCTTTATTTTCTTATCTCCCACACTTCCCTCTGGGTTTTCTTTCGGGCATATATACACAAACTAATGGAAAGTAATGGATGATCAAAAGCAAAGGCAGAACAAAACAATCTCAACACTATAAAGTCTATAATGGAATTTACCCATAAGAAACAATGACAAATATGAAGAACAAAAATACCAACCTTTTGTAACAAACTTCATCAGTTCTAAAACCAGACATGAAATCTTCCCAATGAGCACCTAAATAGTTCCCGGTGATGCTCTCAGCTCCATTTAACTCTGGAGCGTAACATATAGTTCTTTCAATTTCACTCAGGCACTTCGCAAAAGGTTTAACACCGTCATGGCCGTCACTAGCATTCCCTTCACTCCGAACTCTCGCATTTAAGTTCAATAAATGATACAAGATAACACACGCCACATTGTTAACAATGCTTCTTCCACCTACAATTTGAAGAAGGCGGGATACAATATATAGTGAAGTGACAGCAGATAAACTTGACTCCTGGGGCAAAGAAAATGTTTCGATGAGTACATCATGTGAGTAAAAGTTTAAATAGAAGTCATCTATGACAAGAGCAATTGGAATATAGGAGTTTTCACCAGCAAATTCATTTCCTTTTATAACTATTCTGTCCATTTCACCAGTTAGAAAACCATAAGAATCAGCTAAAACATAAGCACAAGGGGAAAAAATTTATTGAAGTTTGATGATTTGACAGTTCTCTCTTCCTAAATATAAAACTAAAATGACATTAAATACAAGTCAAAAGTCAAAAGTAAGAAATGCTTAAATATAAGAAGTGAGATTTTGTGAAGGATTTTTTCCTCTCTTTCCAATTACAAGAAAACAGAACTATGGGATTTTAGAAAAGCAAGGACCCGTTTAACTTTGGAAAATATTTTCTAAGTTCATTTCCTAAAGCATGTATTAGTTTTATTTGTCAGCAATGAGAAAACAATTTTTTAAAGTGAGTCATTATGATGGAAAGAAGATAAAACACTTCAGAAAATAATGAAAATAGCTCTTTTAATATTTTCATTGTTTCCAGAAATGCAAGATAATTTTTCAATTCAAGAGTCTCTTTTCTTCTAGTTAACAAGACTCACAAAATTTAGAAAATGAAAATAGAACGAGCATAAAGTTTTGAATATCAAATGCAGGCATTCACAGTCAATCATATAATTTATTATAGTTTAAATATTCAGGATTTGGCGGGAACAACCCAATCATGATTAACATACTTGAACATTAAAGTCAATCTAGAGACAGTATAAAACTAACATAAACTAAAATTCAAGGTTGACTAGTTTACATGAAGTTTTCTCATCAGCTTACATCATTATCTTTTGAAACTAGTAATGAGAACAGTGCAGGAAACACGAGCCCATTCAGCAGATTTTCAGTAACCAGTTTGGTCAAACGTGGCTTGCCAACACTAAGAATGTCTTTGAAGTAGTACAGTTCATCCACAATTTTATCAGATTGAAGAATCAGCTCATTTTTTCTTTTTTGAGTTTCCATCTCCCTGCTTCAATGTGGGGAAGTTAGCTCTTCAGAAGTTAGAAGTATCCAAGCATATGTAAAGCAACAGGAATTATCTCTTCAAGAGTTAAAGTAAAAATACCCTTTATCATAAAGAATAACGTCTAAGTTGAAGCATAGATCTCTTAATCTATGAACTAGGTCGGAGAAATATTCGGAAACCGGAGGAGTCAATATAAATTGATACACCATGTCATCGCTAACTGTAAAACCAAGACAAAAGCTTGTAAAATTTAGAAACGCATACTGCACCAGAGCATGCTTATAGGAAGTTGAAAGCAAAATAGCAGCAGTATACCATTGTATATATTTAGAACTAATGAACGTATTGCTGTCTGAATCATCTTTTCCTCATGATGAGCAAATCTTAAAGCCTCGGTGTACAAAGGAAAGGAGACTACAGCATCCTGCAGTTGAATTTTGAAACAAAGAATCTTTAAATACTTGTTGCCAAACTCTGCTGGACAAAAAGGCATCTCCATCACAAGTTAACTGACAATAATTTTGATGATAGCCCTGGTATTTAATTAGAGAGAAGATGGATAATCTCCGTCATATTATAACAACATTGTATAACTATAAAGGTCTACACCGCCGAAGACCAAAGATCTCAACAATTTCTCAATAAGAAATATCTCCATCTCAGCCTCTCATCTTATTCATGGAACCCTAGTGTTTTTTTGTTTCATAATTCTAGCCTCAGCATTCTCTTTTATCACTGCAATCCTGGTTCTTGGCGTACAATCCTTCACTTTTTCCTTCATTTCTAGCTCCCAAGATTCTCATTCCATTTCTTAGAACAAAAACATTCTTCTGTCAGATTTCTCCTAAATTTGCAATCTCTTTCCTTAGTTATCCAATTATCCAAGTATATGCTTCTTCATTTTTGCTTACTCTTACCACTATTTGTATCCTTCAATGTGCACTTCCCACAGGCCATAGTTAATAGTTGATAGAAGCTTGGTAAGTTGGTATGTTATTAGAAAGAACATGGATAATCTCCACAGTTAAAACAATAATGTTGAACTTCGAGGGTTTGCACCTCTCTAGCCTAAAGGCCTCAATATTTTCTCAAATGACATTGACAAGCCAAATGCCCCTCTCAAGCAACATGCCGCCTTCTAAATATGTCGACCCAACTAAACTAGCAAACCAACTAACTCTCTCACCAAAAAATCATTAATGCTGATAGAGACCTAAAAGGAATGGTTTCTCCCTTGCATTCATATTCACAAATGGTATGTAAAAGGTTTCCCATACTACTAAACAAAGCAGGAAGCACATGTGTAATTTTAACTGATATATTTCTCAACTAGAACATTAAAGATTAAACACAACAACAAACCATTATATTTATGAGTTTTAGCTTACCCCTTGAACCTTCACGAGGAGGCAAAGTGTGTCTCCGTTTATTTTACCACTAATAGCCCTGAATGAAGAAATCAACCAAGAACAAATTATTTATGTTCAGATTAAATTATGATAACAAGACAGGAATGGTGAAAACAATACTACTCGGCAACCAAGTAAAAACCTAAAAAAAAGGAGACTAGGAGGAAAAAGCTAAGACATATAGCTGTGCCTGCATGTCTCTATCTATAAGCAGAGATGACTTCCAAAAAATGCAGATGAAAGGCAAAAAGGATCACAACCTTAGAAAAGACACATAGTATGAAGCTAAGTCTCCCCCGTCAAATTTGTAGGGATGCGAAATAATGTTGTTAATATAACCATTGCTGAAGCAATAGTCTGCAAAATGCAATATGAAACAGCAAATCATAGTAAGTACTAGTACATAAACAGTTCGGGCTTAGAAGAATACGAGCTTAGCCATAGATACAAAAAATATTAACTATCTTACAAATTGCTTGTTCGCTCTCCATATTTTGAATCATTATGCTCAGATACTGAAGCAGCGGTGCCTCAATCTTTGAATTTTCACTAGTCTTAAGTATTCGAACAAAATCCGCAAGCACTTGGTTTTCCATGAAACATCTAAATATTTACTATCATCAGTCACAAATTATCATCACCAAAATAATATCAAAAATGAAATTTCAACAACAAACTCATACTCAAAAATTAAAGGATCTTGTCTATCACCATAGGTTACTATCTCCACAATACACTGCAATAAATCCTCTACATAATCCTGTAGCAAACAGCAAACATAATTACATTATAGTTTTCTTTCTAAAAACAGACAATGCGCGCAAATTTGCACAAATTCACTGGTGTTACCCTATTATGCTTGTTAACGGCTTTGATTTTCTGCAGTTCAGTAATTACACATCTGAAAAACAACATCAAGATCGAAGATCCATTAGCACCAAAAAAATTCTTCACAAACACTATTCAAAAGTGCATGCTCAAGAAAAACCTAAAAAATGCGCTATAGAAATCCAATTTGATTAAACAGAGCGTCAAGATCTGAAATGAAACCCTAACGAGTGAACTTACTTGAAGTGTTGAACGGAGAAGCGATCGATGGATCGCCAGAAGGAGCTGAACATGGCGACGGTGAGAAGAGGAATGAGAATGAAGGGAACCGCGACGGTGATGCTTCGGTGTGGAGTTTGAAGGTTGGGGTGCGAATAGAAGAAACAGTGTTGGTGTTTTGCATTGTAGAATGGGAACAAAAAGGGTTGAATTGAGAGTAGTTTTGGTTTAGTTTTTGTTTTGCTGTTTGGTGAGAAAGTGTTAACAACCATTCAACGTTTGAAACTTGGAAGTGTGATTAACAGCCATGCAGAGATACGTGCTGCAGATTGGAGCCCGGAACGTGCCGGTAGTGGAAGGAGAATTCCGTTTAGCCTTGTCATCACTTGTGTTATAGGTGGATATTGCAAATATATATTTTATCCGATCACTAATAAAAAGAAGAAGAAAATAATTTCAAACTTCATTAATTTTCAAAATCTATTATTTTATCTATTAAAGTTCAATTTTTTTTAATGAAGCCTTATATATTAAAAAGGAAACATTACAAAAATCCATAATGAAATTCCTACAAGGGATAATTTAGTTAAAAGAGGAGTTATGGGACTTGGGAATGATAGGTGTATTGGAGAGTATTGGAAGGAAGAATCGATTTCTCACTTTTTTTTTTTTAGTGTCTTATTTTTGCATGTGTTTAGAGCTCTATTTGCAAATGGATTGAAGTGAATGCAGTGTTGCCTAATGTTGGATGGCAGCATATAGAACAATTTGAGGCACTGCTTGGAGAAGAGAGATCGTCTTCTAAAAAGCTGGTTGTGATCTGGTTCGCATGTGTGTGGTGCATTTGGAAGGCAAGGAACGATAAAAAAATTTGAATTGATGAAATCAATCTGGAAAAAATCATTGAAGAGGTCAAGTTGACATCTTGGGAATGGTTGAAGTTAAAAGCAAATTTGATAGAGGACGACATTAGCCAATGGTTCACGACACCAAAATCTTGCCTCGGTATTAGTACAGATTGAAGCAACACATCTCTGTCATCGAGTTCAGGTTGGTGGTGATGTTTCCCAGGTGGTAGCCTATTTTTTCTTTCGGCAAAATCAGACTGTGCTACTGGTGTCTGATGCTTGAGTGCAAATGGAGTTTTGTTGGGTGTTGTAGCAGTGTAATTCGGAGTTGTTGCAGGAGTTTATGTTTGTAAGTCGTTGTTCTTGGAGGAGAGTGTGGGGTGTCTCTCTTTGGATTGGATATGTATTGGGTAGGTGTTGGATGTTGTGATAGATTTAATGGTTAGATATCTTTGGTTTTTTATTGATATGTATGTATAATAATTCTGGATGGTGTCTGTTGGGCCTGTATTAGTCCGGCTGATGGTATGTAATTGGTTTCTTGCGCTAGCATCCCTTATGCTAGCTATCTTATTGGCTTAATAATATTACTCTTTTTGCCTTCTTCAAAAAAATGATGGAATAGACAAAAAAAAACATCAAGAGAGAACTTAAAGTTAGGCATACCTAGCCTATTACGAACAAATGCCTTCCTCATACCCAAAGGAAAAGGAATCAAAAAAGGTGAGGGAACTGTAATTAAGGCCTAAATTTGCTAAAAAAAATCAGCACAAGAGTTCCACTCTCTATAGATGTGGGATATAAAAATCTGCCTAGAAACAAAAAAAATTATACAAGAGAACCAATCGACTTTTGATTTCCATTTTATCTAGCAATGGAATCAACCAATTCAACAAGAACAAATATGCAATCATCCCCATGGATGAAAACTCAAAATGTTCGGTTTGAATTTCTTTAGTTTTCTCAACACAACTCAAGTCACAAGCTTTATCATCACCATCAACCTTAGGCTTTAGAACAGTCAATTTCAAGGTTTCTTATGTGATACATTTGAAAATGTATACTGGTTTTACATGAAACTTGTTTTAGAATAAAAACATTTAAACATTAATAATCACTTCACTTCAAATACAAATACCAACATCTATAAATTCACACCGCTCAGTATTCATCTTTCAACTCACCCTATGGTTAGTTTTCAAGTTGTCAGTCTGCTTCTTAAATACCTCATACCAAAAATCATTACAAATAAACTTGATTTCTTCCAATTGATCACTAAACTGAGGCCGTTCCATGGTATATCTAAATCACACATCAAATTCTAATCATAGTTAATTCATTATAATTTCATAATAATGCACTTCATAGATCCATAATAACATACAAAGAGACAAAAATATCTCAATTCAAAAACATCCCTAAAAGAGATTAAACAATAAACCTCAGAATGTTCAAGGTTTAATTGATTATGAAGCTGCCTAACAAGCAAGATACTCCTAACGACTAATATCTAGAGCCTTGTCATTATAAGAAGATTTAATTGGCGCTTTCTTTTTTCATATTCTTCAAGAGTAAATACAATTGCATCTTCTTCATGAACCTTTCCCTTATGTCTTCGTTGACACTGCTGCACAAACACGATGGAATGTCCAAAATGAATTTGCATGGCAAAAATCTATATCTGGTTTTCAAACATTTTGAGCAGAAATGATTTATCTTTGTATCTTTGATTTATTTCTTCATTTTCTTCTTGACCATTTCTCTTATGTCTCTAACCCCTAGGATGTCAATCGCGCTAATTCAATTAATTCAGAATGTGAATAATTTTTAGGAAGCTGCTTGATTTTGCACAAGAACAAATTCCACAACTAGGACATAGAACAAAAAAGTATTAACAAAATTGATTTCAGCATTTAAAGTATCATTAAGATATATTATAAATTAATTTGTCTACTTTTATATATATTTACAATAATATTTTATGATCATTTGATGCATGCAGCCAATTCTACTTGGTGGAAAAAGGCATAATAGTTGTTGTTTTCCGTCTATTATAACTATTGTTTCTATATTTTGATAAATCCATGAATTCTCCATGAATTCACATTTGTATAAAGAGTTTTGAATAAGCTATGTCAATTTTAACTTGTTAGCCCTCTATCACATGGAAAGTTGATACCATTCCAAGCAACAAAAATTGATAGAAGAGACAAATCAATCTAATACAAGTGAAACTTGTTCTTTCTGGATTTTATTTTAGATGCACCTCAAGATTATTGTATCATTTTATTTGAGAATGATCCAATTTCAGTTTATTTCTCTGAAGCACTCTGCAACCACCAACCAACCAACCATGACAGTTAATTCCATACAATTTAGGCATTTTTCTTTCATGTTTTGAAAATAAATAGAGAACTTTTGGAAGTGTGAGAAAAAAACGAAACAAAAAAACCAAAGAGAGATAATCAAAATAGAAACATAAAACATCAACCATCACAAACATTCACTAATTCATTATTTTCACAAAACTCCACTCATTCAAAATCCATCATATAAAGAAAAAGAAAAAAGAGAACTTGAAAATAAAATCAAACAAAAATAGAACCATAATTCACTGAAACGCATTGGTACAAAAATTGGCATCACACGTCAAATCATATTACACAATTGGCATCATACATCAAAGCATTTTGTATTTCTTTTTTAAGCTTCTGGCTTATACGTCATGGCCTTACTTCATGAAGTAGTTTCGCCACGATGATATCCGTTAGCGGTGTTTTCTTAGAAGTCTTCAGTGCAATGGTATTACCACATGCTAGTACTGGTCCAACTTTCCAAGCAAACATAAGTAGAAGGAAATTCCAAGGTATAATTTGTCCTGTTACACCAATTGGTTCATGCAATGTTTGGACATGGTAATTTCCATCAACTAGGATTGTCATCCTGTGAATCTTATCAGGCCACCCTGTAAGAACTGAGATATTAACAAAAATATTATTAAAACAATTAAAAAAGGATTATTGACCTTAGAAAGATGTTATTGTTGTTACTGATAGTGCCAACATAATAGCGAAATAAACACACAAACATAGGTGATTCAGTCTTGGCAGCCTGATCATAAAGCTTTCCAATGTTCCATGTTTCCAGAGCTGCAATCTCATCATTATGCTTCTCAACCAAATCATAAAAGCGTAACAATATAGGACTTTTTTCTTATAGATTTATCAAAAATCATCATCATTATCAAATTTAAAAATAATATAAGGTAATGTAAGAAAGGGACGCTCAGAAAATGCTTAAATAAGCAGTCTGTTAGACGACGAGACCTTATTTAGAGGGGGGATGAATAGATTCCCTAATTCAAAATTACAATTTTTGAGGTATTCTAAAAAAGTTTAAATTTTGGCCAGGGAATATTTTGCGTTTAGATCGAAATTCGTATAAACCAACAAGTTATTGGAACTCGGATATGCGCAACCGTAGATGGTATGACAATGAGATAATCGAAGCTAATAATTAAATTATCAAATTAAGTTCAAGTATTCACAAACTAATTAATTTCCAACCAATGACTTTCCTGTATACGGTAATTTATCTGGGTACAACGTTAAGGGTCATAAAGCATGTTCTATATGTGAAGTTGATACATGTCACCACCAATTACAAAAAGTAAAAAAGACAGTTTATCTTTGGCATCAAAATTTCTAAGACCTAATCATCTATATCATAGATTGTGCAAGGCTTTTAATGGTGAGCAGGAATTTAGTATCGCTCCAAAGCACTTAACCGGGAAGGAAATTTATAGAAGACAACAACATATTAATGTTGTCTTTGGAAAGAAACAAAAATAAAAGCCCGTGGAGAAAAATTCTTGGAAAAAGAGGTCAGTATTCTTTGATCTTCCATACTAGTCTAGTCTTGATGTAAGACATTGTATTAATGTGATGCATGTGGAGAAAAATTTATATGATAGTTTGATTGGAACACTTCTCAACATTAAAGTTAAAAGAACATATACTAAGAATTCCTGCAAAGATATGGTTGTGATAGGTATACAATAAGAATTAGCCCCAAAAGAAGTAGAAAATAGAACAGATTTTCCCCGAGCATGTCACACTCTGTCTATAAAATAAAATAAAATATGCGTTTGTTTGCAGGGTATCAAATTTCCCCAATGGTACTCATCAAATGTGAAGAAACTTGTGTTGGAGAATGATCACAAATTAGTTGGCTTAAAATCTCATGATTGTCATGTCTTGATGCAACAACTTCTACCAGTGGCTATCTGTGGCATCTTACCAAGAAATGTAAGGGTAATTATAACCTGGTTGTGCTTATTCTTCAATACTATATGTAGTAAAGTTATAGATCCTGGAAATTTAGATGAATTGGAACACAAAGCTGCAGTTATCTTGTGCCAATTAGGGATGTTTTTCGCTCCATCATATTTGACATTATAGCTCACTTAGTTGTTCATCTAGTAAGGGAGATTATAATTTGTGATCCAATTTATTTACGATGGATGTATCTGGTAAAGCGTTACGTAAAGATTTTTAAAGGGTATACAAAGAATCATCACTGTCCAAAAGCTTCGATCGTAGAAAGGTATATCACAGAAGAAGTTATTGAGTTTTGTACAAACAATTTGTCAGATGCCAACTTTATAGGAGTTCCTGAGTCTCATCATAATGGATTTTATGATGGTAGAGGTATTCAAGGTTTGTATTTTAAGACATTTAGTCGAGAAGTAGTTCTTCAAGCACGTGTGTATATATTGAATAACCTTAGTGAAGTTGATCCTTACTTGACCGATCACAAAAGTCTTATAAAGGAAAAATTTCCCTGGATAAATGAAAATGGTTGTTGACAGAGCTTAACAAAACTTTCATAGATTGGTTTAATGAAAGTATTTCAGAGAGTGGTGCACTGGATGATTGCAAATGGTTGACACATATGCCTAAGTTTAATGTAATTACTTGGAGTGTATGCGACATTAGTAAATATTCGTTATGTACAATCAATGGAAGATCGTAGAACAATGCAAAATAGTGGTGTTATGGTCAAGGCTGAATCCATGTACTTTTCTAGTTTCAAAGATAACAATCTTGTACTAGCATCTAGAGCTTACTTTTGGGTCATTTAGGAGATTTTGGAGATTGGCTATGTTTCTTTTAAAATGCCTTGATTTAAGTGCAGGTAGATTGACAGTAAGACTAGTGCAGAAACCTATGAATTAGGATTCACAAGGGTTAATCTTTGTAAGGCAGCTTATAAGAATGAACCATTCATCATGGCAAACTAAGCAAAACAAGTTTCTTATGTCACTTGTAACACTCCATTTATTTTCATAATTTAATTTAATTAAATTAATTGAATTATGAGGAATTAAGCAATTGGGCTTGAGTTGTGGTTAGTAAGGAAGGGGGTGCATTGGTAGGCCCTATTACTAATTAAAATAATTTTATTTTATTCTTAATAAAATAGAAGGAGTGGTAGAATAGAGAAGGTTACAGTATTGGGAAAAGAAGTCTGAACGTGAAAAGAGAAGAGGAACGGAGAAGTGCGACCGAGGAAGAACGAAGAATCAACCTTCAGGTAAGGGGGGACTCTTCCGTTTATCTTCTATTATGGGATTATAGATAATATGATAGAATTGATCGTGTTATCCGTACCAATTGGGTTGTGCTTAGGTTGTAGAAATGTTAGGTTTTGGGAGGATTTACACGTAATGATTATGCTGATTCGTGTAATGGTGTTATTTGGATGGTTTGAATGTATTATAATGTGCTATAATATGTGTTTGTTGCACTGTATGCGAAATCTGATTGGAATGGGTTGAATTGGTAATGATTTGGTGAAGGAAGGGTAAAATCGCAGGCTGTTTTCTGCTATTCGGAGCGCTGGGATTCGCCAGTTCGCGCCGCGTCCAGGAGTTGGCGCCGCGAACAGCTTGGCAGAAGGCCAGGAAGCTTTGTTGCGTTCAGTACGCGCCGCGAACATATGACCGCGCCGCGAGGGCGTAGTTTTTATTCATTCCGCGCCGCGAACCTTTGTTTGCGCCGCGAAGGCGTAGTTCCTATTCGTTCCGCGAACCGTGTGTGGCGCCGCGTGCTGTTAGTTGTTGCGACTGTCCATTTTGAAAAGTTTTAAAGAGGTGTAACTTTTAAACCGTAAACCGGATTTTGGTGCCGTTTCGAGTACAGTGAAGCTAATCAGATAATTTATATAATCAAATGGTGTTTGGAGTTGTGGCTCGAACTATTTTTTTTAAAAACACCGAGCTTATTTGTTTGTGGTAGGATATGCTTGTAGGTACACTAATGAATGTTTACCTGTATAATGTTGTGGTTGTAACTGGTGTCTATTGTACATGTATTGTTGGTATAAAATATGTGTCTTATTGATGATTATGACATTAATCGATGTATGTGGGTGATGAGCATGTTATGGTTGATGCATGCATTCATAATCATTATGTGGCTGGTCCTTGACGATGGTGGATCAGTGGTAGCTAATTCCCATTGTGAGGAATTAGTGAGTGGGTGTTACCGTATCCTTGATGATGGTGGATCGGTGAGTTGGGTTATATCCCAGATTTTTGGTACCACATGCATGTAGTTGCATTGCATTAGGCTGTTTTGCTATTATAACATGAATGGAAGATTGTCCAATGTTATAATATGTGTTAATTTGGTTATTTGCTTGCTGATTGTATGGTTTGAATCTGATCATAACTGTGATTGGGTGAATGGCATGTGAAATGATATTTTATTATTTATATCTTATAACATTAGTTAAATGTGAATGAGACTCACCCTTACTGTTGTTATTTTTCAGATTGAGGAGTAGCTCTCGTACTTGGTGAGGATTAGCTCGTCAAGTAGTGTTAGAGTCAGTTGGGTCCGTGTCATGCTCTGGTCGTGTAACACTGGGGGCGTCGTTTAGAATTATTTGCTGAACTTTTTATTTTGGATGGATTTGTATGTTGACGCTCTAAGTCTGTGACTTGGCTGTTTGTTATTCAGATGTTAAAGATAATTCCGCTGTGTTAACATGATGAATCTGAATAAATTTGGTTGACGTTCTCCTTTATGGCATGACATGAGTATTGTTGTTTGAATTATATGGAAGTTGTAATGCCCTTTTCATGTTTACTCTGATTATTGTTTATTATTTATGCGGGGTATTAGAAGGGTGTTACAATAGTGGTATCAGAGCATTGTTGGTCGTTTGAGTCAGAGTCTTAGTGTCGGTTAATCCCTCGTATGCGATTAGTGTAAGGTTGACACTGTCGATACTTCTTGTTCTAATAGATATTGTTTGATATTTAGCAGAACAATGGCTGGAAGAGGAGGAAGGAACGACGACGCGATTGCTGAGGCTCTCGGTATGATTGCTGGTGTGTTGGGGGGGAATGCCAATGGAGCTGGAACTGGTGCTGACAGGCAGCTGAATAGTTTTCAGAGGAACAACCCTCCGTTATTCAAAGGCACTCACGATCCCGAAGGCGCCCAGAAGTGGCTGAAGGAGATTGAAAGGATCTTCCGGGTGATTGATTGTGACGAAAATCTGAAGGTGAGATATGGTACTCACATGCTGTCTGAGGAAGCTGATGATTGGTGGATGGCTAGTAGGGACGAACTGCAAGCTGCAGGTGTTGCAATCACTTGGGCTGTGTTCAAGAGAGAATTCTTACGGAGGTACTTTCCTGAGGATGTTAGAGGCAGGAAAGAGATTGAGTTTTTGGAGCTGACACAGGGTAACCTGACTGTGCCAGAGTATGCGTCCAAGTTTGTTGAGCTAGCAAAGTATTATGTCCACTACAATAATGATGAGGCTAGTGAATTCTCGAAGTGTGTTAAGTTTGAGAATGGTCTCCGTGATGAGATTAAGCAGGGTATCAGATACCAGAGGATTCGCAGGTTTGTCGATTTGGTTGACTGCAGCCGAATCTTTGAAGAGGACAATATTAAACTGAAGTCGTCGCACTCTCGCGAGTTAGTCGACAGGAAAGGGAAAAAGCATATGGATCGTGGTAAGCCTTATGGTAAGGGTAACCAGAAAGCTGGAGGCTGGAAGAAGCCTAGTGGGGGAGACTCTAGTGCCCCTATTAAGTGCTTCAAGTGTGGAGAACCTGGACATCGCATTCACGAATGCAAAAGTGAGGAAAAGAAGTGCTATAGATGTGGAAAGGCAGGTCAAATTGCTATTGAGTGCAAAGGGAACACTGTAACTTGTTTCAACTGCGGGGAAGAAGGTCATATCAGTCCTAAGTGTCCTAAGCCGAGGAAGAATCAAGCTGGTGGTAAGGTGTTCGCCTTATCTGGTTCAGAGACTACTCCAGATGATCGGTTGATTAAAGGTACGTGTTTTATCCATGGCACTCCTTTAATTGCAATAATAGATACTGGGGCAACTCACTCGTTTATTTCATTGGATTGTGCTAAACGACTGAATTTGGAAATATCTGAGATTAATGGAAGTATGGTCATTGACACTCCTGCGTCAGGTTCAGTGACTACTTCGTTTGCTTGTTTGAACTGTCCAATTGATATTTTTGGTAGAAAATTCGGAATGGACTTAGTGTGCCTTCCGTTGGAACAACTTGATGTTATCTTGGGTATGAATTGGTTGCAATTTAATCGGGTTCATATCAATTGTTTCACGAAGACGGTTATTTTTCCTGAGGATGCCAGTGTTGAGGATTTAGCGATGACGGCTAGACAAGTGGATGAAGCAATGAAGGACGGGGCTGTCATGTTCATGTTGATTGCATACATGGAAGTGAAAAAGAAAGCGGTGAGTAGTGACTTACCGGTAGTATGTGAATTTCCAGAAGTCTTTCCAGAAGATGTAAGAGAATTGCCGCCAGAGAGGGAGGTAGAATTTGCTATTGAACTAATTCCTGGAACTAATCCTGTGTCGATGGCACCTTATCGTATGTCGGCATCGGAATTGAATGAGTTGAAGAATCAATTGGAAGATTTACTTGAGAAGAAATTTATTCGTCCTAGTGTCTCACCGTGGGGTGCACCGGTGTTACTAGTGAAGAAGAAAGAAGGTTCAATGAGGTTGTGTGTGGATTACAGACAACTGAACAAGGTTACTATCAAGAATCGGTATCCCTTGCCGAGGATTGATGACTTGATGGATCAACTGGTTGGAGCTTGTGTGTTCAGCAAAATTGACTTGAGGTCGGGATATCATCAGATTCGGGTGAAGACGGACGATATTCAGAAAACGGCATTTAGAACGAGGTATGGTCATTACGAATATACAGTGATGCCATTTGGAGTAACCAACGCGCCGGGGGTTTTCATGGAGTATATGAATAGGATCTTCCATCCTTATCTGGATCAGTTCGTAGTAGTATTTATTGATGATATTTTAATATATTCTAAGAATGAAGAAAAGCATGCGGATCATCTTAGAGTGGTATTGGAACTATTGAAGGAAAAGAAACTTTTTGCAAAAATGTCAAAGTGTGAGTTCTGGTTAAACGAAGTGAGCTTTCTTGGGCATGTAATTTCTAAGGATGGTATTGCCGTTGACCCAACGAAAGTAGAAGCAGTGTCTCAGTGGGAAGCTCCGAAGTCAGTTTCCGAAATCCGTAGTTTCCTTGGTCTGGCGGGTTACTATAGAAAGTTCATTGAAGGTTTTTCAAAGTTAGCATTACCGTTAACTAAGTTGACTAGGAAGGGTCAAGCGTTTGTTTGGGATTCGAAATGTGAAGAAGGATTCCAAGAGTTGAAGAAGAGGTTGACTAGTGCGCCGATCTTGATTTTGCCGAATCCGGCGGAATCTTTTGTTGTTTATTGTGATGCTTCGTTGTCAGGATTAGGAGGTGTACTGATGCAGAATCAACAGGTAGTCGCTTATGCGTCGAGACAACTCAAGGTGCATGAAGGAAACTATCCGACTCATGACTTAGAGTTGGCAGCAGTTGTATTTGTGTTGAAGTTGTGGAGGCATTACCTATATGGTTCAAGGTTTGAAGTATTTAGTGATCACAAGAGTTTGAAGTACCTCTTTGACCAAAAAGAGTTGAATATGAGACAAAGAAGATGGTTAGAATTTCTCAAGGATTATGATTTTGAACTGAATTATCATCCGGGTAAAGCAAATGTTGTTGCCGATGCATTGAGTAGGAAGTCCTTGCATATGTCTATGCTTATGGTGAGAGAATTGGATTTAATTGAGCAATTCCGAGATTTGAGTTTAGTATGTGAAGACACTCCTATCAGTGTTAAATTGGGTATGTTGAAGCTGACTAGTGGTATTCTTGAGGAAATCCGAGAAGGTCAGAAGACTGATGTAGAGTTGGTTGATAAGTTGGCTCTGATTAATCAAGATAAAGGAGGTGAATTCAGAATCGACGAGAATGGTATAATGAGGTTTGGTAATCGTGTTTGTGTTCCTGATGTTGCCGAATTGAGGAAGAGTATTCTTGAAGAAGGACATCGTAGCGGATTGAGTATTCATCCTGGTGCTACCAAGATGTATCATGACTTAAAGAAGCTGTTTTGGTGGCCTGGAATGAAAAAGGAAATAGCTGAATTTGTCTATGCTTGTTTGACTTGCCAGAAGTCGAAGATTGAGCATCAGAAACCGTATGGAGCTATGCAACCGTTATTTATTCCGGAATGGAAGTGGGATAGTATATCTATGGATTTTGTGTCAGGTTTGCCGAGGACGGGGAAGAATTGTGAAGCTATTTGGGTTATTGTGGACAGGTTGACAAAGTCTGCTCACTTTATACCAATGAGAATGGATTACCCAATGGAGAAGCTGGCTCAATTATATATTGAAAAGATAGTGAGTTTACATGGTATTCCTTCGAGTATCGTGTCGGATAGAGATCCAAGGTTTACATCCAGATTCTGGGAAGGTTTGCAGAGGGCTTTGGGTACTAAGCTGAGATTGAGTTCTGCTTATCATCCGCAGACGGATGGACAGACGGAAGGAACGATTCAATCACTAGAAGATTTGTTGCGTGCTTGTGTGTTGGAAAGAGGCGGTGCTTGGGATAGTTATCTACCCTTGATCGAATTTACTTACAATAATAGTTTTCACTCGAGCATTGGTATGGCTCCGTTTGAAGCTTTGTATGGTCGGAGGTGTAGAACGCCTTTATGTTGGTATGAATCTGGCGAAAGTGCCGTGATTGGACCGGAAATTGTTCAGGAGACAACAGAAAGGATCAAGATGATTCAGGAGAAGATGAAGACTTCTCAGAGTCGTCAGAAGAGTTATCATGACAAAAGAAGGAGGACACTTGAGTTTCAAGCAGGAGATCATGTGTTCTTGAGGGTGACCCCCATAATTGGTGTTGGTAGAGCACTGAAATCAAGGAAGTTGACTCCGCGATTCATTGGTCCGTTCCAGATTACGGAGAGGGTGGGAGAAGTGGCGTATCGTATTGCGTTGCCACCGACGCTTGCGAATCTGCATGATGTATTCCACGTATCACAGTTGAGGATATACATTGCTGATCCATCTCATGTGATCCAAGTCGATGATGTACAGGTAAAGGATAATCTGACAGTTGAAACTTTGCCTATGAGGATTGAAGACCGAAGGCTGAAACAATTGCGTGGCAAGGAGATAGCACTGGTCAAAGTAGCTTGGGGAGGACCAGCAGGTGGGAATGTGACTTGGGAATTGGAGAGTCAGATGAAGGATTCCTATCCAGAGTTATTTGCCTAAGGTATGTTTTCGAGGACGAAAACTATTTAGTGGGGGAGAGTTGTAACACTCCATTTATTTTCATAATTTAATTTAATTAAATTAATTGAATTATGAGGAATTAAGCAATTGGGCTTGAGTTGTGGTTAGTAAGGAAGGGGGTGCATTGGTAGGCCCTATTACTAATTAAAATAATTTTATTTTATTCTTAATAAAATAGAAGGAGTGGTAGAATAGAGAAGGTTACAGTATTGGGAAAAGAAGTCTGAACGTGAAAAGAGAAGAGGAACGGAGAAGTGCGACCGAGGAAGAACGAAGAATCAACCTTCAGGTAAGGGGGGACTCTTCCGTTTATCTTCTATTATGGGATTATAGATAATATGATAGAATTGATCGTGTTATCCGTACCAATTGGGTTGTGCTTAGGTTGTAGAAATGTTAGGTTTTGGGAGGATTTACACGTAATGATTATGCTGATTCGTGTAATGGTGTTATTTGGATGGTTTGAATGTATTATAATGTGCTATAATATGTGTTTGTTGCACTGTATGCGAAATCTGATTGGAATGGGTTGAATTGGTAATGATTTGGTGAAGGAAGGGTAAAATCGCAGGCTGTTTTCTGCTATTCGGAGCGCTGGGATTCGCCAGTTCGCGCCGCGTCCAGGAGTTGGCGCCGCGAACAGCTTGGCAGAAGGCCAGGAAGCTTTGTTGCGTTCAGTACGCGCCGCGAACATATGACCGCGCCGCGAGGGCGTAGTTTTTATTCATTCCGCGCCGCGAACCTTTGTTTGCGCCGCGAAGGCGTAGTTCCTATTCGTTCCGCGAACCGTGTGTGGCGCCGCGTGCTGTTAGTTGTTGCGACTGTCCATTTTGAAAAGTTTTAAAGAGGTGTAACTTTTAAACCGTAAACCGGATTTTGGTGCCGTTTCGAGTACAGTGAAGCTAATCAGATAATTTATATAATCAAATGGTGTTTGGAGTTGTGGCTCGAACTATTTTTTTTAAAAACACCGAGCTTATTTGTTTGTGGTAGGATATGCTTGTAGGTACACTAATGAATGTTTACCTGTATAATGTTGTGGTTGTAACTGGTGTCTATTGTACATGTATTGTTGGTATAAAATATGTGTCTTATTGATGATTATGACATTAATCGATGTATGTGGGTGATGAGCATGTTATGGTTGATGCATGCATTCATAATCATTATGTGGCTGGTCCTTGACGATGGTGGAT